>NC_065596.1:1092635-1392635 GCF_024542745.1 Macaca thibetana thibetana
TCTTTTATATTGATTTCCAGGTGCTTTCACAACTCTTCTCATTGAAATACAGAATCTGGTTTCCAAACCCTATGTCTGGCTGGCCTTATTTGCTCAGGGCAATGGACACGTGAACATGACAGTGGGCTAGTTTGGGGCCTAGGTTCAAAAGGTTTTGAATGCTTCTGTTTTTCTTTCAGAATGCTGCCATCTCCTTGTGTAAAGCCCATGTTAGCCAGATGGAGGATAAGATAACATGGGGCGGCCGGGCGCGGTGGCTCACGCCTGTAATCCTTGCACTTTGGGAGGCCGAGGCGGGCGGATCACGAGGTCAGTAGATCGAGACCATCCTGGCTAACACGGTGAAACCCCGTCTCTACTAAAATACAAAAAATTAGCCGGGCGCGGTGGCGGGTGCCTGTAGTCCCAGCTACTCCGGAGGCTGAGGCAGGAGAATGGCGCGAACCCGGGAGGTGGAGCTTGCAGTGAGCCGAGATGGTGCCACTGCACTCCAGCCTGGGCGACAGAGTGAAGACTCCGCCTCAAAAAAAAACAAAAAACAAACAAACAAAAAAAAAAACATGGGGAGGAGAAGCAAGGTGACAGTCCCAGAAGAAGACGCTCACCTTCAGAAGCACAGCTACCTAGTCAACAAACAGCTGATGATATATGTCTGAAGGAGCTCAGCTGAGGCCATAAGAATGGTCCTATTGAGCCCAACATAAATGGCTGACAATCTCAGTTATGAGCTAAAAAGTTTTGGATGGTTTGTTATGTTGCAGTTCCTAACTAATACATGCACCCAGTGCAGACAGGATGACAGGATTCAATGACAGGTTATTAGTTACCTTCTAACAATGGGCACCCTAAAAGTATGGATTTTTCTCCTCTAAAGTTGGATGTCTTGTGAAATAACATTGAGTAATGAAAATATACATGCAGATGTGTATGCATATAATTGGTCCTTATACTCACATAGTCACTCACTCCACAGGAGAAAACAGATAACCATAGTCTGACAATTAGGGCCAAGGCCAAATTGCAAAATAAGTTTGCCTTAACCTATTTTCTTCATATCTGAACATTGGAAATCAAGACTGTGGACAGATCTGAAAACAAAGAGTTTTCTTCTTCTTTGGCCCCAGCATTTATTTTTATTTTTTTTGTTCACTGGAAGAAAGGTGGGCAACAAGTGGCCAGCAGTGGTGCACCTGTGGGTATTTTATTCTTGCTACCTTCTGCTCTTTCTATGGCCACTATCTGTTTCACCTTTGTAACTGAAGAAGTTGGTAGGGAGAGGCTTCACCTGTGGCAGAAAAGGGACGTTCAGGCTCTTCACCTCCACTGACGTTGGAGCTGTACTTCATTGTGGCAGCTATTGGCCATCTGTGGCTACTGGGTGCCTGGAATGTTCCTGCTTTGAACTGCAATATGCTAAAAAGGTAAAATACAGAGTTGGTTTTGAAGATTTAGTTCCAAATATATACACTTCATTGTTCATATATTAAAATAACAATATTTTGGGGGCCAGGCGTGGTGGTTCACACCTGTAATTCTAGCACTTTGGGAGGCGGAGGTGGGTGGATCATCTGAAGTCAGGAGTTCGAGACCAGCCTGGCCAACATGGTGAAACACTGTCCCTGCTAAAAATACAAAAAAAAAAAAGCCAGGTATGGAGGCGGGCACCTGTAATCCCAGCTATTCAGGAGGCTGAGGCAGGAGAATTGCTTGAACCCGGGAAGTGGAGGTTGCAGCGAGCCGAGATTGCGCCATCGCCCTCCAGCCTGGGCAACAAGAGTGAAACTCCGTCTCCTAAATAAATAAAATTTTGGCTATATTGGGTTAAATTGTTACAATCAATTTCACCTGTTTCTTGATTCGTTTAAAAGTTTGGCTACTAGAAAATTTAAAACTAACTGTGGCTCACACTTTACTTCAGAGGCCTGCCTCCTTTTTTAAAATCTCGGGGTCTGGATCACTATCAAAATCACTATCCAAAAGCTCGAAGGTCCAGAAACCAGGATGGTCATAAAAGCTAAAATTTTAAAATAATTGTTATTATATATATTTTTATTTTGGAATACCCATAAAGTATATTATTTAAAATGCATATGATCTCACAAACAAGGTTAAATGCAAATACCCTCTTGGGTGGGCCTGGTTAAGCTCAGGGAAGTAGTCCTGTCTGAAAAAGCTGCAGCTTAGATCTTTAGTCTTCTTTCAGCTCAGTTATCTATCACATCTTCTGTCACTCAGGTCCTGAGGGGGTGGGGCTTTAATCATTATCCACTCAGGGACCCTGTGCTGCAAACTGACCAATCAGGCTTCCGAGTTTGGCGGGACCTTTGTCTCTGGCTGCAGCCGGAGCTCCAGGTCTTCTCCTCATTGCTGTGTCCTCTGCTCCTAGAGGCCCAGTCTCTGTGGCCCTGTGACCTGTAGGTGTTGGAAGATCCATAGCTAGGATCTTCAGGACCCCCGGAAGCCTAGAAATGGTGAGAGTGCTGGGTCCAACATTCCGAGAGAGGGGCAGGGGCTGGTTGGAAGGGGTGGGAAGTGGCTGTGGCGGGATTCAGGCCTCCCTGCAGTCAGCGCCACAGTCTGCGCCCCGAGTTCTCCTTGCCCAACTCGGCCTCATTACCCTTCATCCATACGTTGGCGGCTGCACCGATACCTGGGTCCCTGGGCGTTCTGTCTCCTCCCTGTGCAGTGACCGGGCCTGGAGCCCTATCTGCGCAGCTCTGCACCTGCAGCGCCGCGTCTCTCCCAGATTGTTCAGGGACCACTGGAGGGTCTTCAGGGGAGAATCTTTACGGGTGCTGGGTTCATGAATGGGAAGACCTTTGTTCCGTGGCGCTCCCAGATTCTCTTCCCTTTTATTAAAAATTTATGGGAGTCAAGGCCGGGCGTGGTGGCTCACTCCTGTAATTCCAGCACTTTGAGAGGCCAAGACGGTCGGATCACGAGGTCAGGAGTTCGAGACCAGCCTGGCCAACATAGTGAAACCCTGTCTCTACTAAAAATACAAAAATTAGCCAGGCGTGGTGGCGGGTGCCTGTAATCCCAGCTACTCCAGAGGTTGAGGCCGGAGAATCGCTTGAAACCAGGAGATGGAGGTTGCAGTGAGCCGAGTTCACTCCACGGCACTCCAGCCTGGACAACAGAGTGAGACTCCGTCTCAAAAAAAAAAAACAAAACAAAAAAAAAAGGGAGTCACTCATAAGTGCACACTTGTAATTTCAGCTACTCAGAGGCTGAGGCCGGAGAATTGCTTGAACCCAGGAGGTGGAGGTTGCAGTGAGCTGAAATCACACCATTGCATTCCAGCCTGGGTGACAAGAGTGAAAACACTGGAGCAAAATCCTGGCATTCTAAGGGGATAGACGTCCAGCAGAACCCAGGGAGTCTGACAATAGAGACACCTGGGCGACCCAGGCATCATAATGGAAGAGACACCTGGCCAACCCCAGGCAGTCTAATAATAAAGACACCTGGGAGATCCCAGGCATTCTAATGGCAGAGACTCCGGGCCACCACCAGGCATTCTAATGGAAGACACTCCTGACCAACCACAGGCAGTGTAAAGACAGAGACATCTGGGCCACTGCTGGAAATCTAATGGAAGAACCTTCAGGCCGACCTCAGGCAGTCTGATGATAGAGATACCTGGGCGACCCCAGGCATTCTAATGGGAAA
The DNA here is from genome assembly GCF_024542745.1 of Macaca thibetana thibetana. Taxonomy (NCBI): domain Eukaryota; kingdom Metazoa; phylum Chordata; class Mammalia; order Primates; family Cercopithecidae; genus Macaca; species Macaca thibetana. The sequence goes on from NC_065596.1 coordinate 1,096,308, forward strand.
GACTTCTGGCCGACCACAGCCAGACTAATTACAAACACACATGGACGACCCCAGGGATTCTGATGGGACAGACTTTCCGCTGACCTTTGGAATTCTACTAAAAGAGATTTCACGCTGGCTGACGGCAGAGAATCTAATGTTAGAGACAACCAGGGGACCCCTGCATTCTAATGGGAGAGGCTCCCAGTCAATCCCCAGTTGAATGATAGAGACACCTGGGCGATCCCAGGCATTCTAATGAGAGAGATGCCCGGCCAACCCCAGGCATTCAAATGAGGGAGTCACCTGGGCGACCACAGGCGTTTTAAAGGGATAGCCTCCCAGGCGACCCCAGGCAGTCTAATGATAGAGACACCTGGGCGCCCCCAGGGATTTTAATGGGAGACACTCCCACCCGACCCCAGGCATGCTAACGGTAGAGACACCTTGACGACCACAAGGCATTCCAGTGATAAAGACACTGTACTACTCCAGGCATTCTAATGGGCGAGACTCCTTGCAGACCCAGGGCAGTCTAATGATAAAGACGCCTGGGTGACCCCAGGCATTCTGATGGGAAAGTTTCTCGGCTGACTCCAGGCAATCTAATGATAGAGACACCTGGGCAACCCCTGACATTCTAATCAGAGAGAATCCCAGCCAACCCCAGTCATTCTAATGGGAGAGACTCCTGGTCTACCCTAGATAGTCAAACACCAGGGTGACCCCAGGCATTTTAATGGGAGAGACTCCTGGCTGACCATAAGCGGTCTAATTATAAAGACATGTGGGTGACCCCAGGCATTATAATGGGAAAGACTCCTGGCCATTCCCAGGCAGTCTAATGATAGAGACATCTGGGCGTCCCCAGGCATTTTTAATGGTAGGGATTCCTTTCTGACCCCAGTCTAAATATAGAAACACCTGGAAGACTACAGGCATTCTAATGTAAACCTCCCCGGCCCCTCAACCACAGGCAGTGTAAGGATAGAGATTCCAGGGCAACCCCAGGCATTCTAATTGGATAAACTTTTGGCCGACCCCAGGCAGTCTAATTATAAAGACACCTGTGCAACGACAGGCATTCTAATGGGAGGGACTCGTGGCCCACCACAGGCATTGTAATGGGAGTGACCTCTGGCTGACCCCAGGCAGTCTAATGACAAACACCTGGGCAACCCCAGACATTCTAATGGGAGAGACTCCCATGGAACCCAGGCAGTCTAATGATAGCAGGCATTTTAATGGGAGAGAATCCCGGCCAATTAAAGCAGTCTAATGATAGATACACCTTGGTGACCCCAGGCGTTCTAATGGGAGAGGCTCCCGGCTGACCCCAGACAGTCTAATGATAGAGACACTTGGGCGACCCCAAATATTATAATGGTACTCCTGGCCAACAAAAGGCAGCCTAATAATAGAGACACCTGGGCGACCCCAGGCACTCTAATGGGAGAGAATCCCAAGCGACCTCAGGAAGTCTAATGATAGAGAAACCTGGTCAACCCCAGGCATTTTAATGGGAGAAACTCCCAGCTGACCACAGGCAATCTAATAATAGAGACACCTGCATGTGCAAAGGCATTCTAATTGGAGAGACTCACAGCCAACCCCAGGCAGTCTAATGATAGAGACACCTGGGCGACAACAGGCATTCTAATGTGAGAGACTCCTGACCAACCCCAGGCAGTCTTGTTGTAAAGACCCCTGGGCGACCCCAGGCATTTGAATGGGAGAGACTCCTGGGCGACCCCAGGAAGTCTAATAATAGACTTGGTAACCTAGGGGGAGTGACTCCAGGCCAACCGCAGGCAATCTAATGATAGAGACATCTGACCAATCCCAGGCATTCTAATTACAGAGACACTTGAGCCACCCCTGGCACTCTAATGGGAGAGAATTTCAACTGACCACAAGTAGTTTAATGATAGAGACACCAGGCCTACGCCAGGCTTTCTAATAACAGAGATTCATGGCTGGCCCAAGGCAGTCTAATGATAGAGACACCTGGGAGACCCCAGGCAATTTCAAGAAAGTGACTCCTGAAAGTGACTCCTGGCCAACCATAGGCATTCTAATGATAGAGACACCCGGGTGACACCAGCATTCTAATGGGAGAGACCTTGGCAGAACTTAGGCATTCTAACAGAAAAGAATCCTGGCCTACACTAGGCAGGCTAATGATAGAGGCACCTGGGAAAACCCAAGCAACACATTGGGAGAAATGCCCAGCCAACTCCAGACAGTCTACTGATAGAGACACATGGGTCATCCCAGGTATTCTAATGAAAGAGACTTCTGGCAGGCCAGAGTTTTTGGTTTGTTTGTTTTGTGAAAAATATTTATTCTGAGAATCTAAAATCTGGACAAAGAATATTGAACTTTAGAAAAAGCCTGCACAAAATTATCTTATTTCTTCCCTAATACATTAATAATCTAATAATGAGGTGAAAAAAAAGTCCTTTAAAAATAACATTGCTCCAGTTTGCAAGTTTGTGATTTAAAATGTCCCTGTGCCATTGAGGTATAGGCTGCAAACTTTGGTAAAATTAGAAAAATACAAAAAGAAAACAACCAGACGCTAACATAATATCTTTCTTGATACACATACAGTAACTACAAAAACTTTATTTAGAAAACGTGTTTATTAAAAATCCCTCTTGTAAGTTCTCAATTGCAGAGTTAAAAAATTGAATTTAAATTATCTGTAAGACTCAAACTGTTCCCAAGCACCGACCCAGTTTCAGGAAGAACTGAACGCAGTTTCTAGAATCTGGTTGGCATTTTCAATAATTCAGTGCTAACAACAAAGATTGTCATCTTTACAAAGAAGGAAGGCTGGGTGCGGTGGCTCACGCCTGTAATCCCAGCACTTTGGGAGGCTGAGGCGGGTGGATCACGAGGTCAGGAGATCGAGACCATCTTGGCTAACACAGTGAAACCCCGTCTCTACTAAAAATACAAAAAAATTAGCTGGGCATGGTGGCAGGCGCCTGTAGTCCCAGCTACTTGGGAGGCTGAGGCAGGAGAATGGCGTGAACCCAGGATGCAGAGCTTTCAGTGAGCAGAGATCATGCCGCTGCACTCCAGCCTGGGCGACAGAGTAAGACTGAATCTCCAAAAAAAAAAAAAGGAAGGAAGCAAAGACATTTGAGCATGGCTTCATGTGCTGATGTTCATCCGTGGCCACCTTCATCAGACAGCATCAGCCACGTACCTGGCCCCACGTGAAGCAGAGTGCAGAGTCCCCTTGATGCCATTTCTGCCTCTAATAATAGAGACACCTGGGGACCCTAGGCATTTTAATGGGAGAGAATCCCAAGAGACTCCAGGAAGTCTAATGGTAGAGAAACCTGGTCGACCCCAGGCATTTTAATGGTAGAAACTCCCAGCCGACCCCAGGCAATCTAATGATACCGACACCTGAGGGCACCAAGGCATTCCAATGGAAGAAACTCCTGCCAAACCCAAGCAGTCTAATAGAAACATTCTGGCAAAAGTTTGGCATTCAAATGAAAGAGATTCCCAGCTACCCCAGGCAGTCTAATAATAGAGATACCTGGATGAACCAGGCATCATAATGGAAGAGAAACCTGGCCGAACAGAGGCAGTCTAATGATAGAGACACCTGGGTGACCCCAGGCATTCTACTGGGAGAGACTCCTGGCCTACCCCAGGCAGCCTAATGATAGAGACAGATGGGGCATCCCAAATATTCTATTGGAAGAAACTTCTGGCCACCCCAGGCCATCTAATGATAGAGACACCTGGGAGACCCCAGATATTCTAATGGGAAAGACTCCTGGCCACCCCAGACTAATTATAAAGACACATGGGAAACACCAGGCATTCTAATAGGAGAGACTTTTGGCTGATGCTAGGAATTCTGATACTAGAGACTCCTGGCTGACCCCAGGCAGTCTAAGGATACAGACACCTGGGCCAACCCAGGCATTTTAATGGGAGAGACTACTGGCCAACAGCAGGCAGTCTAATAACAGAGACACCTGGGTGACCCCTGGCATTTTAATGGGAGAGACTCCCGGCTGACTCCAGGCAGTCTAATGATTCACTCAGGCAATCCCAGGCATTCTAATAAGAGAGACTCCAGGCTGACCCCAGGCATTTAAAAAATAAAAACACTTGGGCAACCACAGGCATTCTAAAGAAAGAGACTGCTGGCGACCCTAGGCAGTCTAATAATAAAGACACATGGGCCACCTTAGGCATTCTAATGGGAAAGACTCCCAGCTGACTCCTGGCATTGTAATGACAGGGACACCTGGGTGACCTCAGGTGTTCTAATGATAGAGACACCTGGGTGACCTCAGGCATTTCAATGGGATAAATTTCTGGCTGACTCTAGGCAGTGATGATAGAGACACTTGGGCCATACACCAGGCATTCTAATAAAAGAGACTCCTGGCTGAGGCCAGGCATTCTAATGGGAGAGACTCCTGACAGACCCTGGCAGTCTAAGAATAGAGACACCTAGGCAATCCCAGGCATTTTAATAGGAGAGACTCATGGCTGTCAGCAAACAGTCTAATGATAGAGATAACTGGGCAATAACAATGCCTGGGCAATGCCAGACATTTTAATGAAGGAGACTCCTGGCCAACCCCAGGCTTTATAATTGGAGAGACCCCTGGCTGACCCCAGGCGGTCTAAAAATAGAGACTCAGGGGTGACCCAGGCATTCTAATATTAAAGACTCCTGGATGACAACAGGCATTCTACCTGGGCGACCACAGGAATTCTAATGAGACTTTTTGCCAAACTCAGGCATTCTAATAAGAAAGACTCCTGGCCAAACCCAGGTAGTCAAAAGATAGAGAAACCTGGGTGACACCAGGCATTCTATTTTTGTAGTTGTTGTTGTTGTTGTTATACTTTAAGTTCTAGGGTACATGTGCACAACGTGCAGGTTTGTTACACATGTATACATGTGCCATGTTGGTGTGCTGCACCAATTAACTCATCATTTACATTAGGTATGTCTCCTAATGCTATCCCTCCCCCTTCTCCCCTCCGCACAATAGGCCTCGGTGTGTAATGTTTCCCTTCCTGTGTCCAAGTGATCTCATTGTTCAATTCCCACCTATGAGTGAGAACATACAGTGTTTGGTTTTCTGTTCTTGCAATAGTGTGCTGAGAATGATGGTTTCCAGCTGCATCCATGTCCCTACCAAGGACATGAACTCATTCTTTTTTATGACTGCATAGTATTCCATGGTGTATATGTGCCACATTTTCTTAATCCAGTCTGTCACTGATGGACATTTGGGTTGATTCCAAGTCTTTGCTATTGTGAATAGTGCTGCAATAAACATACGTGTGCATGTGTCTTTATAGCAGCATGACTTATAATCCTTTGGGTATATACCCAGTAATGGGATGGCTGGGTCAAATAGCATTTCTAATCCTAGATCCTTGAGGAATCGCCACACTGTTTTCCACAATGGTTGAACAAGTTTACAATCCCACCAACAGTGTAAAAGTGTTCCTATTTCTCCACATCCTCTCCAGCACCTGTTGTTTCCTGATTTTTTAATGATTGCCATTCTAACTGGTGTGAGATGGTATCTCATTGTGGTTTTGATTTGCATTTCTCTGATGGCCAGTGATGATGAGCATTTTCTCATGTGTCTGTTGGCTGTATGAATGTCTTCTTTTGAGAAGTGTCTGTTCATATCCTTTGCCCACTTTTTGATGGGGTTGTTTGTTTTTTTCTTGTAAAATTTGTGTGAGTTCTTTGTAGGTTCTGGATATTAGCCCTTTTCAGATGAGTAGATTGCCAAAATTTTCTCCCATTCTGTAGGTTGCCTGTTCACTCTGATGGTAGTTTATTTTGCTGTGCAGAAGCTCTTTAGTTTAATTAGATTCCATTTGTCAATTTTGGCTTTTGTTGCCATTGCCTTTGGTGTTTTAGACATGAAGTCCTTGTCCATGCCTATGTCCTGAATGGTATTACCTAGGTTTTCTTCTAGGGCTTTAATGGTTTTAAGTCTAACATTTAAGTCTCTAATCCATCTTGAATTAATTTTCATATAAGGAGTAAGGAAAGGATCCAGTTTCAGCTTTCTACTTATGGCTAGCCAATTTTCCCAGCACCATTTATTAAATAGGGAATCCTTTCCCCATTTCTTGTTTTTGTCAAGTTTGTCAAAGATCAGATGGCTGTAGATGTGTGGTATCATTTCTGAGGGCTCTGTTCTCTTCCATTGGTCTATATCTCTGTTTTGGTACCAGTACCATGCTGTTTTGGTTACTGTAGGCTTGTAGCATAGTTTGAAGTCAGGTAGTGTGATGCCTCCAGCTTTGTTCTTTTGGCTTAGGATTGTCTTGGCAACGTGAGGTCTTTTTTGGTTCCATATGGACTTTAAAGCAGTTTTTCCCAATTCTGTGAAGAAACTCATTGGTAGCTTGATGGGGATGGCACTGAATCTATAAATTACCTTGGGCAGTATGGCCATTTTCATGATATTGATTCTTCCTATCCATGAGCATGGTGTGTTCTTCCATTTGTTTGTATCCTCTTTTATTTCGCTGAGCAGTGGTTTGTAGTTCTCCTTGAAGAGGTCCTTTACATCCCTTGTAAGTTGGATTCCTAGATATTTTATTCTCTTTGAAGATATTGTGAATGGGAGTTTATTCATGATTTGGCTCCCTGTCTGTTACTGATGTGTAAGAATGCTTGTGATTTTTGCACATTAATTTTGTATCCTGAGACTTTGCTGAAGTTGCTTATCAGCTTAAGGAGATTTTGGACTGAGACGAAGGGGTTTTCTAAATATACAATCATGTCATCTGCAAACAGGGACAATTGGACTTCTTCTTTTCCTAACTAAATACCCTTTATTTCTTTCTCTTGCCTGATTGCCCTAGCCAGAACTTCCAACACTATGTTGAATAGGAGTGGTGAGAGAGGGCATCCCTGTCTTGTGCCAGTTTTCAAAGGGAATGTTTCCAGTTTTTGCCCATTCAGTATGATATTGGCTGTGGGTTTGTCATAAATAGCTCTTATGATTTTGAGATACTTTCCATCAACACCAAATTTATTGAGAGTTTTTAGCAGGAAGGGCTGTTGAATTTTGTCAAAGGCCTTCTCTGCATCTGTTGAGATATTCATGTGGTTTTTGTCTTTGATTCTGTTTACATGCTGGATTTCATTTATTGATTTGTGTATGTTGAACCAGCCTTGCATCCCAGGGATGAAGCCCACTTGATCATGGTGGGTAAGTTTTTTGATGTGCTGCTGGATTCGGTTTGCCAGTATTTTATTGAGGATTTTTGCATCGATATTCATCAGGGATATTGGTCTAAAATTCTCTTTCTTTGTTTTGTCTCTGCCAGTCTTTGGTATCAGGATGATGTTGGCCTCATAAAATGAGTTAGGGAGGATTCCCTCTTTTTCTATTGATTGGAATAGTTTCAGAAGGAATGGTACCAGCTCCTTCTTGTGCCTCTGGTAGAATTTGGCTGTGAATCTGTCTGCTCCTGGACTTTTTTTGGTTGGTAGGCTATTAATTATTGCCTTAATTTCAGAGCCTGCTATTGGTCTATTCAGGGATTCAACTTCTTCTTGGTTTAGTCTTGGGAGAGTGTAAGTGTCCAGGAAATTATCCATTTCTTCTAGGTTTTCTAGTTTATTTGTGTAGAGGTGTTTATAGTATTCTCTGATGGTAGTTTGTATGTCTGTGGGGTCAGTAGTGATATCCCCTTTATATCATTTTTTATTGCATCTATTTGATTCTCTTGATGAATGATGTTTCCAGCTGCATCCATGTCGCTACAATCCGTGTCCACTGTAGGGACCTACAGAATGGGAGAAAATTTTTACAATCGATCCATCTGACTAAAAGGCTAATATCCAGAATCTACAAAGAACTTAAACAAATTTATTAGAAAAATAAAACAATCCCATCAAAAAGTGGGCAAAGGATATGAGCAGACACTTCTCAAAAGAAGACATTTATGCAACCAACAGACATATGAAAAAATGCTCATTATCACTGGTCATCAGAAAATTGCAAATCAAAACCGCAATGAGATACCATCTCATGCCAGCTAGAATGGTGATCATTAAAATGTCAGGAAGGAGGGGGAGCCCAAGATGGCCAAATAGGAACAGCTCCAGCCTCCAGCTCCCAGCATGAGCGACACAGAAGACAGGTGATTTCTGCATTTTCAACTGAGGTAACGGGTTCATCCACTGGGACGTGCTGGCCAGCGGGTGCAGCCTGACCAGCGAGAGCTGAAGTAGGGCGAGGCATTGCCTCACCTGGGAAGCTCGAGGGGGAAGGGAATTCCTTTCCCTAGCCAAGGGAAACTGAGACACACAACACCTAGAAAATCAGGTATTTCCCACCCTAATACCATGCTTTAAAAAGGGTCTTAGCAATTGGCACACCAGGAAATTATATCCCACACCTGGACCGGAGGGTCCCATGCCTACGGAGCCTCCCTCATTGCTAGCAAAGCAGTCTGAGATCTAACTGGGTACACCTCTGAGATGAAGCTTCCAGAGCAAGAATCAGACAGCAACAATTGCTGTTCAGCACTATTCTATCTTCTGCAGCCTCCGCTGCTGATACCCAGGCAAACGGTCTGAAGTGGACCTCAAGCAAACTCCAACAGACCTGCAACTGAGGGTTCTGACTGTTAGAAGGAAAACTAACAAACAGAAAGAACACCCACACCGAAACCCCATCAGTACGACACCATCATCAAAGACCAAAGGCAGATAAAACCACAAAGATGGGGAAAAAGCAGTGCAGAAAAGCTGGAAATTCAAAAAATCAGAGTGCATCTGCCCCTCCAAAGGAACACACCTCATCGCTAGCAGCAGAACAAAGCTGGATGGAGAATGACTTTGATGAGTTGACAGAAGAAGGCTTCAGTCAATCAAACTTCTCAGAGCTACAGGAGGAACTATGAACCCAGGCAAAGAAACTAAAAACCTTCAAAAAAGATTCGATGAATGGATAACTAGAATAACCAATGCAGAGAAGTCTATAAATGACCTGATAGAGATGAAAACCGTGACACAAGAACTACGTGATAAATGCACAAGCTTCAGTAACCGACTTGATCAACTGAAAGAAACAGTATCAGATATTGAAAAGCAAGTGAATGAAAAGAAGTGAGAAGTTTAGAGAAAAAAAGGTAAAAAGAAATGAACAAAGCCTCCAAGAAATATGGGATTATGTGAAAAGACCAAATCTATGTCTGATCAATGTACCTGAAAGTGATGGGGAGAATGGAACCAAGTTGGAAAACACTCTGCAGGATATTATCCAGGAGAACTTCCCCAATCTAGTAAGGCAGGCCAACATTCAAATTCAGAAAATACAGAGAATGCCACAAAGATACTCCTTGAGAAGAGCAACTCCAAGACACATAATTGTCAGATTCACCAAAGTTGTAATGAAGGAAAAAATGTTAAGGGCAGCCAGAGAGGAAGGTCGGGTTACCCACAAAGGGAAGCCCATCAGACTAACAGCAGATCTCTCGGCAGAAACTCTACAAGCCAGAAGAGAGTAGGGGCCAATATTCAACATTCTTAAAGAAAAGAATTTTAAACACAGAATTTGATATCCAGCCAAACTAAGTTTCATAAGTGAAGGAGAAATAAAATCCTTTACAGACAAGCAAATGCTTAGAGATTTTGTCACCACCAGGCCTGCCCTACAAGAGATCCTGAAGGAAGCACTAAACATGGAAAGGAACAACCAGTACTAGCCATTGCAAAAACATGCCAAAATGTAAAGACCATCGATGCTAGGAAGAACTGCATCAACTAACGAGCAATATAACCAGCTAATATCATAATGACAGGATCAAGTTCACACATAACAATATTAACCTTAAATGTAAATGGACTAAATGGTCCAATTAAAAGACACAGACTGGCAAATTGGATAAAGAGTCAAGACCCATCAGTTTGCTGTATTCAGGAGACCCATCTCACGTGCAGAGGCACACATAGGCTCAAAATAAAGGGATGGTGGAAGATCTACCAAGCAAATGGAAAACAAAAAAAAGCAGGAGTTGCAATCCTAGTCTCTGATAAAACAGAATTTAAACCATCAAAGATCAAAAGAGACAAAGGAGGCCATTACATAACGGTAAAGCTATCAATTCATCAGGAAGAGCTAACTATCCTAAATATATATGCACCCAATGCAGGAGTACCCAGATTCATAAAGCAAGTCCTTAGAGACTTACAAAGAGACTTAGACTCCCATACAATAATAATGGGAGACTTTAGCACCCCAATGTCAACATTAGACAGATCAACAAGACAGAAAGTTAACAAGGATATCCAGGAATTGAACTCAACTCTGCACTAAGCGGACCTAATAGACATCTACAGAACTCCCCACCCCAAATCAACAGAATATACATTCTTCTCAGCACCACATCGCACTCATGCCAAAATTGACCACATAGTTGGAAGTAAAGCACTCCTCAGCAAATGGAAAAGAACAGAAATTATAACAAACTGTCAGACCACAGTGCAATCAAGCTAGAACTCAGAACTAAGAAAGTCAATCAAAACCACTCAACTACATGGAAACTGAACAACCTGCTCCTGAATGACTACTGGGTACACAACAAAATGAAGGCAGAAATAAAGATGTTCTTTGAAACCAATGAGAACAAAGATACAACATACTAGACTCTCTGGGACACATTTAAAGCAGTGTGTAGAGGGAAATTTATAGCACTAAATGCCCACAAGAGAAAGCAGGAAAGATCTAAAATTGACACCCTAGCATCAAAATTAAAAGAACTAGAGAAGCAAGAGCAAACACACTGAAAAGCTAGCAGAAGGCAAGAAATAACTAAAATCAGAGCAGAACTGAAGGAGATAGAGACACAAAAAACCCTCCAAAAAATCAATGAATCCAGGGGTTGGTTTTTTGAAAAGATCAACAAAATTGCTAGACCACTAACAAGACTAATAAAGAAGAAAAGAGAGAAGAATCAAAAAGACACAATAAAAAATGATAAAGGGGATATCATCACCCCACAGAAATAGAAACTACCATCAGAGAATACTATAAACACCTCTATGCAAATAAACTAGAAAACCTAGAAGAAATGGATAATTTCCTGGACACTTACACTCTCCCAAGACTAAACCAAGAAGAAGTTGAATCCCTGAATAGACCAATAGCAGGCTCTGAAATTGAGGCAATAATTAATAGCCTACCAACCAAAAAAAGTCCAGGAGCAGACAGATTCACAGCCAAATTCTACCAGAGGTACAAGGAGGAGCTGGTACCATTCCTTCTGAAACTATTCCAAACAATAGAAAAAGAGGGAATCCTCCCTAAGGGCCTCATTTTATGAGGCCAACATCATCCTGATACCAAAGACTGGCAGAGACAAAACAACAACAACAAAAAAGAATTTTAGACCAATATCCTTGATGAACATCAATGCAAAACTCCTCAATAAAATACTGGCAAACCGAATCCAGCAACACATCAAAAAGCTTATCCACCATGATCAAGTGGGCTTCATCTCTGGGATGCAAGGCTGGTTCAACATATGCAAATCAATAAATGAAATCCAGCATGTAAACAGAATCAAAGACAAAACCCACATGATTATCTCAATAGATGCAGAAAAGACCTTTGACAAAATTCAACAGCCCTTCCTGCTAAAAACTCTCAATAAATTTGGTATTGATGGAACGTATCTCGAAATCATAAGAGCTATTTATGACAAACCCACAGCCAATATCATACTGAATGGGCAAAAACTGGAAGCTTTCCCTTTGAAAACTGGCACAAGACAGGGATGCCCTCTCTCACCACTCCTATTCAACACAGTGTTGGAAGTTCTGGCTAGGGCAATCAGGCAAGAGAAAGAAATAAAGGGTATTTATTTAGGAAAAGAAGAAGTCCAATTGTCCCTGTTTGCAGATGACATGATTGTATATTTAGAAAACCCCTTTGTCTCAGTCCAAAATCTCCTTAAGCTGATAAGCAACTTCAGCAAAGTCTCAGGATACAAAATCAATGTGCAAAAATCACAAGCATTCTTATACACCGATAACAGAAAAAGAGAGAGCCAAATCATGAATGACGTCCCATTCACAATAGCTTCAGAGAATAAAATACCTAGGACTCCAACTTACAAGGGATGTAAAGGACCTCTTCAAGGAGAACTACAAACCATTGCTCAGTGAAATAAAAGAGGACACAAACAAATGGAAGAACACACCATGTTCATGGATAGGAAGAATCAATATCATGAAAATGGCCATACCGCCCAAGGTAATTTATAGATTCAATGCCATCCCCATTAAGCTACCAATGACTTTCTTCACAGAATTGGAAAAAACTGCTTTAAAGTTCACATGGAACCAAAAAAGACCCCATGTTGCCAAGACAATCCTAAGCCAAAAGAACAAAGCTGGAGGCATCACACTACCTGACTTCAAACTATGCTACAAGCCTGCAGTAACCAAAACAGCATGGTACTGGTACCAAAACAGAGATATAGGCCAAAGGAACAGAACAGAGCCCTCAGAAATGATACCACACATCTACAGCCATCTGATCTTTGACAAACTTGACAAAAACAAGAAATGGGGAAAGGATTCCCTATTTAATAAATGGTGCTGGGAAAATTGGCTAGCCATAAGTAGAAAGCTGAAACTGGATCCTTTCCTTACTCCTTATACGAAAAATAATTCAAGGTGGATTAGAGACTTAAATGTTAGACTTAAAACCATTAAAGCCCTAGAAGAAAACCTAGGTAATACCATTCAGGACATAGGCATGGACAAGGACTTCATGTCTAAAACACCAAAGGCAATGGCAACAAAAGCCAAAATTGACAAATGGAATCTAATTAAACTAGAGAGCTTCTGCACAGCAAAATAAACTACCATCAGAGTGAACAGGCAACCTACAGAATGGGAAAAAATTTTGGCAATCTACTCATCTGAAAAGGGCTAATATCCAGAACCTACAAAGAACTCACACAAATTTACAAGAAAACAAACAACCCCATCAAAAAGTGGGCAAAGGATATGAACAGACACTTCTCAAAAGAAGACATTCATACAGCCAACAGACACTTGAAAAAAATGCTCATCATCACTGGCCATCAGAGAAATGCAAATCAAAACCACAATGAGATACCATCTCACACCAGTTAGAATGACAATCATTAAAAAGTCAGGAAACAACAGGTGCTGGAGAGGATGTGGAGAAATAGGAACACTTTTACACTGTTGATGGGACTGTAAACTAGTTCAACAATTGTGGTTGAACTTCTGTAGGTCCCTACAAAGAACACGAACTCATCCTTTTTTATGGCTGCATAGTATTCCATAGTGTGTACATGCCAAATTTTCTTAATCCAGTCTGTCACTGATGGACATTTAGGTTGATTCCAAGTCTTTGCTATTGTGAATAGTGCCACAATAAACATGCGTGAGCATGCGTCTTTATAGTAGCATGATTTATAATCCTTTGGTCATATACCCAGTAATGGGATTCCTGGGTCAAATGGTATTTCTAGTTCTAGATCCTTGAGGAATTGCCACACTGTCTACAACAATAGTTGAACTAGTTTACACTCACAACAACAGTGTAAAAGCATTCCTATTTCTCCACATCCTCTCTAGGGAGCATTGTTTCCTGACTTTTTAATAATCACCATTCTAACTGGCGTGAGATAGTATCTCACTGTGGTTTTGATTTACATTTCTCAAATGACCAGTGATGAACATTTTTTTCATGTCTGTTGGCTGCATACATGTCTTCTTTTGAGAATTGTCTGTTCATATCCTTTGCCCAGTTCTTGATGGGATTGTTTTTTTTTTTTTTTTTTCTTGTAAATTTGTTTTAATTTTTTGTAGGTTCTGGATATTAACCCTTTGTCAGATGGATAGGTTGCAAAAATTTTCTCCCATTCTGTAGGTCGTCTGTTCACTCTGATGATAGTTTCTTTTGCTGTGCAGAAGGTCTTTAGTTTAATTAGATCCCATTTGTCAATTTTGGCTATTGTTGCCATAACTTTTGGTGTTTTAGACATGAAGTCTTTGCCCATGCCTATTTCCTGAATGGTATTTCCCAGGTTTTCTTCCAGGATTTTTATGGTCTTAGGTCTTACGATTAAGTCTTCCTCTTGAGTTGATTTTTGTATAAGGTGTAAGGAAGGTGTCCAGTTTCAGCTTTCTGCATATGGCTAGCCAGTGTTCCCAACATCATTTATTAAATAGGGAATCTTTTCCCCATTCCTTGTTTTCGTCAGGTTTGTCAAAGATCAGATGGTTATAGATGTGTTATGTTGTTTCTGAGGCCTCTATTCTGTTTCATTGGTCTATATGTCTGTTTTGGTATCAGTACCAGGCTGTTTTGGTTACTGTAGCCTTGTAGTATAGTTTGAAGTCAGGTAGCATGATGCCTCCAGCTTTGTTCTTCTTGCCCAGGATTGTCTTGACTATGCAGGCTCTTTCTTGTTTCCCTATGAAGTTTAAAGTAGTTTTTTCCAATTCTGTGAAGAAAGTCAGTGGTAGCTTAATGCGGATAGTATTGAATCTATAAATTACTTTGGGCAGTATGGCCATTTTCAAGATATTGATTATTCCTATCCATGAGTATGAAATATGTTTCCATTTGTTTGTGTCTTCTCTGTTTTCCTTGAGCAGTGGTTTGTCGTTCCCCTTGAAGAGGTCCTTCACATCCATTGTAGGTTGTATTCCTAGGTATTTTATTCTCCTTGTAGCAATTGTGAATGGGAGTTCATTCATGATTTGGCTGTTTGTCTATTATTGGTGTATAGAAATGTTTTTTATTTTTGCACGTTGATTTTGTATCCCAAGACTGTCCTGAAGTTGCTTATCAGCTTAAGGAGATTTTAGGCTGAGACGATGGGGTTTTCTAAATAGACAATCATGTCATCTGCAAACAGAGACAATTTGACTTCCTCTCTTCCTATTTGAATACCATTTATTTCTTTCTCTTGCCTGATTGTCCTGGCCAGGACTTCCAATACTATGTTGAATAGAAGTGGTAAGAGAAGGCATCCTTGTTTTGTGCCAGTTTTCAAAGGGAATGCTTCCAGTTTTTGCCCATTCGGTATGATATTGGTTGTGGGTTTGTCATAAATAGCTCTTATTATTTTAAGATACATTCCATCGATACCCAGTTTATTGAGAGTTTTTAGCATGAAGGGGTGTTGAATTTTGTTGAAGGTATTTTCTGACTCTATTGAGTTAGTCGTGTGGTTTTTGTGATTGGTTCTGTTTATGTGATGGATTACATTTATTGATTTGTATATGTTGAACCAGACTTGCATTGCAGGTATGAAGTCAACTTGATCATGGTGGATAAGCTTTTTGATGTGCTGCCGAATTGGCTTGCCAGTATTTTATTGAGGATTTTTGCATTGATGTTAATCAGGGACATTGGCCTGAAATTTTCTCTTTTTGTTTTGTCTCTGTCAGGTTTTGGTATCAGGATAATGCTGGCCTCATAAAATGAGTTAGGCAGGATTCTCTCTCTTTCTATTACTTGGAATAGTTTCAGAAGGAATGGTACCAGCTCCTTTTTGTACCTGTGGTAGAATTCAGCTGTGAATCCATCAGTTCCTGGGCTTTTGTTTTGGTTGGTACGCTATTAATTACTGTCTCAATTTCAGAACTTATTATTGGTCTATTCAGAAGTTTGACTTCTTCCTTATTTAGTCTTGAGAGGATATATGTGTCCAGGAATTTATCCATTTCTTCTAGATTTTCTAGTTTATTTGTATAGAGGTCTTTACAATATTCTCTGATAGTAGTTTGTATTTCTGTGGGATCAGTGGTGTGATATCCCCTTTGTCATTTTTTATTGTGTCTATTTGATTCTTCTCTCTTTTCTTCTTTATTAGTCTGGCTAGTGACCTACCTATTTTGTTGATCTTTTCAAAAAACCAGCACTGGATTCATTAATTTTTTGAAGGGTCTTTTGTGTCCGTATCTCTTTCAGTTCTGCTCTGATCTTAGTTATTTCTTGTCTTCTGCTAGCTTTTGAATTTGTTTGCTCTTGCTTCTCTAGTTCTTTCAATTGTGATTTTAGGGTGTCCATTTAAGACCTTTCCTGCCTTCTCTTGTGAGCATTTAGTGCTACAAATTTTTCTCTAAATACTGCTTTGGTTGTGTCCCAGAGATTCTTGTAGGTTGTATCTTTGTTCTCAGTGGTTTCAAAGAACTTATTTATCTCTGCCTTTATTTTTTTATTTACCCAGTAGTCATTCAGGAGCAGGTTGTTCAGTTTCCAAGTAGCTGTACAGTTTTGAGTGAGTTTCTTAATCCTGAGTTCTAATTTGATTGCACTGTGGTCTGAGAGAATGTTTGTTATGATTTCCATTCTTTTGCATTTGATGAGGAGTGTTTTACTTCCAATTATGTGGTCAATTTTAGAATAAATGCAATGAGTTGCTGACAATAATGTATAATCTGTTGATTTGGGGTGGAGAGTTCTGTAGATGTCTATTAGGTTTGCTTGGTCCAGTGCTGAGTTCAAGTCCTGAATATCCTTGTTAATTTTCTGTCTTGTTGATCAATCTAATATTGACAGTTTGATGTTAAAGTCTCCCACTACTATCATGATGTAGGAGATTAAGTCTCTTCGTAAGTCTCTAAGAACTTGCTTTATGAATCTGGGGGCTCCTGTATTGGGTCTCTATATATTTAGAATAGTTAGCTCTTCTTGTTGCATTGATCCCTTTACCATTATGTAATGCCCTTCTTTGTATCTTTTCGTTTTTGTTGGTTTAAAGTCTGTTTTATTAGAGATTAGAATTGCAACTACTGCTTTTTTTTTTTCTTTCCATTTGCCTGGTAAATATTCCTCCATCCCTTAATTTTGAGCCTGTGTGTCTTTGCACGTGAAATGAGTCTCCTGTTTGGTCTTTACTCTTTATCCAATTTGCCAGTCTGTGTCTTTTAATTGGAGCATTTAGCCCATTTACATTTAGGGTTAATACTGTTATGTATGAATTTACATTTAAGGTTAATATTGTTATATGTGAATTTGATCCTGTCATTATGATGCTAGGTTGTTGTTTTGCACGTTAGTTGATGCAGTTTCTTTATAACATCGATGTTCTTTACAATTTGGTATGCATGTTTTTGCAGTGGCTATTACCGATTGTTCCTTTCCATGTTTAGTGCTTCCTTCAGGATCTCTTGTAATGAAGGCCTGGTGGTGACAAAATCTCTCAGCATTTGCTTGTCTGTAAAGAATTTTATTTATCCTTTGCTTATGAAGCTTAGTTTGGCTGGATGTGAAATTCTGGGATGAAAATTCTTTTTTTTAAGAATGTTGAATATTGGTGCCTACTATCTTCTGGCTTTTAAAGGTTTCTGCAGAAAGATCTGCTGTTAGTCTGATGGGATTCCCTTTGTGGGTAACCTGACTTTTCTCTCTGGCTGCCCTTAACATTTTTTTTCATTTCAACCTTGGTGAATCAGATGATTGTGTGTTTCAGGGTTGCTCTTCTCGAGGAGTATCTTTGTGGTGGTCTCTGTATTTCCTAAATTTGAATGTTGGCCTGTCTTACTAGGTTGGGGAAGTTCTACTGGATAATCTCCTGAAGAGTGTTTTCCAGCTTGGTTCCATTCTCCCAGTCACTTTCAGGTACACCAATCAAATGTAGATTTGGTCTTTTTCACATAATCCCATAGGTCTTGGAATCTTTGTTCTTTTTCATTCTTTTTTCTTTAATCTTGTCTTCTCTCTTTATTTCAGTAAGTTGATCTTCAATCATTGTTATCCTTTCTTCTGGTTGATCGATTTGGCTGCTGGTAAGTGGGCATGCTTCACGAAGTTCTTGTGCTATGTTTTTCAGCTCCATCAGTCATTTATGTTCTTCTCTACACTGGTTATTCTAGTTAGCAATTCGTGAAACCTTTTTTCAAGGTTCTTAACATCCTCGCGTTGGGTTAGAACATGCTCCTTTAGTTTGGAGGAGTTTGTTATTACCCACCTTCTGGAGCCTACTTCTTTCAATTCATCAAACTCATTCTCTGTCCAGTTTTGTTCTCTTGCTGGTGAGAGTTGTGATCCTTTGGAGGAGAAGAGGCATTCTGGTTTTTTGAATTTCAGGCTTTTTGCGCTGGTTTCTCCTGATCTTCATGGATTTTTCTGCCTTTGATATTTGATGTTGGTGACCTTTGGATAGAGTCTTTTAATGAATGTGCTGTTCCTTTCTGTTTGTTAGCTTTCCTTCTGATAATCAGGCCCCTCTACTTCCGGTCTGCTGGAGTTTGCTGGAGGTTCGCTCCTGACCCCGTTTGCCTGGGTATCACCAGCAGAGGCTTCAGAACAGCAAAGATTGCTACCTGATCTATTTTCTGGAAGCTTCATCCCATAGGGGCACCTGCCAGATGCCAGCCAGAGCTCTCCTGTATGAGGTGTCTGTTGGCCCCTAGTAGGAGGTGTCTCCCAGTCAGGATACATGGAGGTTAGGGACCCACTTGAGGATGCAATCTGACCCTTAACAGAGCTTGAACACTGTGCTTGGAGGTCTGTTGCTGTCTTCAGAGATGTCAGGCAGGAAACTTTAAGTCTGCTGAAGCTTCACCCACATCCACCTCTTTCTTCAGGTGCTCTGTCACAGGGAGATGGGGGTTTTATCTATAAGTCCCCGACTGGGGCTCCTGCCTTTTATTCAGAGATGCCTTGGCCAGAGAAGAGAAATTTGGCAGTCTGGCCACAGCAACCTTGCTGAGCTGCAGTGGGCTTCACCCAGTTCCAACTTCCCAGTGTTTTGTTTACACTGTGAGCATAAAACTGCCTACTCAAGCCTCAGCAATGGCAGATGTCCCTCCCCCCACCAAGCTGGAACCTCCCGGGTGGATCTCAGACTGCATCTGTGCTGGCAGTGAGAATTTCAAGCCAGCGGATCTTAGTGTGCTGGGCTTCATGCAGGTGGGACCCTCTGAGCCAGACTACTTGGTTCCCTGGCTTCAGCACCCCTTTCCAGAGGAGTAAACGATTCTGTCTTGCTGGCGTTTCAGGCACCACTGGGGTATGGAAAAAAAGAACTGCAGCTAGTTTGGTGTCTTCCCAAATTGCTGCCCAGTTTTGTGCTTGAAACCCAGGGCCCCGGTGGGGTAGGAACAGGAGGAAATCTGGTTTGTGGGGTTTGAAGACCGTGGGACAAGCACAGTATCTGTGCTGGAGTTCCTCAGGCTCAGTCCCTCATGGCTTCCCTTGGGTAGGGGAGAAAATTCCTTGACCCCTTGTGCTTCCCAGGTGAGGCAACACCCCTACCTGCTTTGTCTGGCCCTCTGTGGGCTGCACCCTGTCCAACCAGTCCCACTGAGATGAACCAGGTACCTCAGTTGGAAATACAGAAATCACACACCTTCTCCATCGATCTCGCTGGGAGTTGCAGACCAGAGCTGTTCCTAATTGGCCATCTTGCCAGCCCCTCTGCTAAAGATGTTTAGCAGCTTAAGAAGCTTTGGGACTGAGACTATGAGATTATCTAGATATAGGATCATAGCATCTGCTATCCAGCATAGTTTAACTTCCTCTGTTTCTATTTGAATGCTTTTTATTTCTTTCTCTTGCCTTATTGCACTAGCCAGGACTTCCAATACTATATTAAAAAGAAGTGGTGAGAGAGGGCATCCTTGTCGTGTGCCAGTTTTAACAGTGAATGCTTTCAGCTTTTGCCCTTTCCGTATGATGTCATCTGTGGGTTTGTGATGTATGGCTCTTATTATTTTGTGGTATGTTTTTTCAATACCTAGTGTATTGAGAGTTTTTAACATAAATGGTGTTCAATTTTATTGAAAGCTATTTCTGCATCTATTGAGATAATCATGTGGTTTTTGTCTTTAGTTCTCTATATATGATGAATCACATATTGATTTGTGTAAGTTGAACCAACCTTGCAACCCATGGATGAAGCCTACTTGATTATAGTGGAAAAGCTTTTTAATGTGCTGCTGGATTTTGTGTGCCAGTATTTTGTTGAGAATTTTTGCATCAATGTTCATCAAGAATATTAGCCTGAAGTTTTCTTTTTTTGGGGTGTCCCTGCCAGGTTTTGGTACCACTATGGTGCTGGCCTCATAGAAAGAGTTAGGAAGAAGTCCCTCTGTTTCAATTCTTTGAAATAGTTTCAGTAGGAATTTCACTAGCTGTTCTTTGTAAATCTGGTATCATTCAGCTGTTAATCTTCCTGCTCCTGGGTTGTTTATTATTGGCAGACTATTTATTATTGCCTCAATTTCAGAGCCTGTTATTTGTCTTTGCAGGGGTTCAATTTCCTCCTAGTTTAGTCTTGGGAGGGTGTATGTGTCCAGGAATTTATACATTTTTACTAGATTTCCTATTTTATATGCATAGAGAGGTTTACAGTATTCTCTGATGGTTACCTTTATTTCTGTGGAGTCAGTGGTAATATCTCCCTTATTATTTCTGATTGTGTTTGTTTGAATTTTGTATCTTTTCTTCCTTATTAGTCTATCTAGTAGTATATCTATATCATTAGTTTTTTCAAAAAAACAGCACCTGAATTTGTTGATATTTGCATGGTTTCTCTTGTCTCTATCTCTTTCAGTTCAGCTCTGATTCTGGTGTTTTCTTGCCTTCTGCTAGCTCTAGAACTTCTTTGCTCTTGTTTCTCTAGTTATTATAGTTGTTGTGTTAGGTTGTCAACTTGAGATCTTTCTAGCTTTTTAATATAAGCATTTAGTGCTATAAATTTTCCTATTAACACTGCTTTAGCTGTGTCCCAGAGATTCTGGTATGTTTTGTCTTTGTTCTCATGGGTTTCAAACAATTTCTTGATATATGCCTTAATTTCATTATTTATCCAAAAGTCATTCAGGAGGAGATTATTCAACTTCCATGTAACTGCATGGTTTTCAGTTAATTTTTTAGTCTTGAGTTCTAATTTGATTGTGCTGTGGTCTGTGACACAGTTTATTATGATTTCAGTTCTTTTGCATTTGCTGAGGAGTGTTTTACTTTAGACTATGTGACCAATTTAGAGAAAGTGGCATGTGGTGATGAGAAGAAAGTGTATTCTGCTGTTTTGGGATAGAGAGTTCTGTAAATATCTATCACATCCATTTGATCCAGAGTAAAGTTCAGATCCTGAATATCTTTATTAATTTTCTGTCTCAGTGATCTGTCTAATATTATCAGTGGGGTGTTAAAGTTTCCCACTATTATTGTATGGGGGTCTAAGACTCTTGAAGACCACTAGAAACTTGTTATATAAATCTGGTTGCTCCTGTGTTAGGTGCATATATATTTAGGTAGTTAGTTCTTGTGTAATTGAACACTTTGCCATTATATAATGCCTCTATTTGTCTTTTTTTGATCTTTGTTTGTTTAAAGTCTGTTTTGTTGGAAACTAGGATTGCGACCCCTGCTTTTTTCTGTTTTCCATTTGCTTGGTAAAATTGCCTCCACTTCTTTATTTTGAGCCTATGTGTATCATTGATTGTGAGATGGGAGTCTTGAAGACAGCATACCAATGGTTCTTGGTTCTTTATCCACTTGTCACTCTGTGTCTTAACTGGGGCATTTAGTCCATTTATATTTAAGGTTAGTATTGTTATATGTAGACTTCATCCTCTCATCTTGATGCTAGCTGGTTATTTTGAAGACTTGTTTATGTGGTTGATTGATTTATGATGTCGTTGGTCTGTGTACTTCAGTGTGTTTTTGTAATGGCTGGTAATAATTTTTTCTTTCCAAATTAGTGCTTTCTTCAGGAGCTCTTGAAAGGCAGATCTGGTGGCAATGAATTACCTCAGCATTTTCTTGTCTAAAAAGAATGCTATTTCTCCTTGGCTTAGGCTTAGTTTGGCAAGATATAAAATTCTGGGTTAAAATTTCTTTTCTTGAAGAATGTTAAATATTGCCCCACAATCTCTTTTGGCTTATAGGGTTTAAACTGAGAGGTCTGCTGTTAGTCTGATGGGCTTTCCTTTGAAGGTTACCTGGCCTTTCTCTCTGGCTGCCCTTAACATTTTTTTTTTTTTTTCATTTCAACTTTGGAGAATCTGACGTTTATATGTCTTGGGTATGATCTTTTTATGGTGTATTCTACTGGGGTTTTCCGCATTTTCTAAATTTGAATGTTGGCCTGTATATCAAAGTTGGTGATGTTCTCATGGGTGAGATTCTGAAATATGTTCTCCAAATTTGTTACCATCTCCCAACTCTTTCAGGCACACCAAACAATTATAGATTTGGTCTCTTTACATAATCCCATTTTTCTCAGAGGTTTTAAAATTTCTTTTTATTCTTTTTTCTCTATTATTGTCTGCCTTTCTTACTTCAGAAAGTCAGTCTACAAGCTCCAAGATCCTTTCCTCTGCTTCATCTATTTCTTCTATTAATACTTGCAATTGCTTTATGAAATTCTTGTATTGTGTTTTTCAGCTATGCCAGGTTGGTTTGGTTGTTCTCTATCCTGGCTAAGTTGTTTGTCAGCTCCTTCAATGTTTTATTATAATGTTTAGCTTTCTTGCATTGAGTTAGAACATGCTCTTTTAGCTCAGTGAAGTTCATTTATATCCATATTGTGGGGTCTACTTCTGTTATTTCAGCTATCTCAACTTCAGCCCCATTCTGAATCCTTGCTGGAGAAGTAATGTGATCATTTGGAGAGGAGAGGGCACTTTGGCTTTTTGAGTTTTTAATATTCTTGTGCTGATTCTTTCTTACTTTTGTGTGCCTATCTACCTTTAATCTTTGAGGTTGCTGACCTTTGAATGGGGGTTTTTGCTTGCTTGTTTTCTTTTTAACTGTTTGGCCATTTTTTGTAGAACTGCTACAGTTTGTGGGGCATCCTCCCCGGTTTCTAGTTCTCAGATTTTTCAGTATCTGTAAGCTCACCAGCAAAGGCTGTGAAACAACAGATATAGCAGCCCACTCTTTCCCCTGAGAGCTCCATCCCAGGGGAGGTGCAGACATGTTGCTCTTCCAAGCACATCTGTAGGAGCTGACTAGAGATCCTGGTTAGGAGGTCTCACCCATTCAGAGGAACAGGAATGAAGACCCACTTAAAGAAGCAGTCTAGCCCCACTTTCACAGAGCAGCTATGCTGTACTGGGGTACCATTTCTGCCCCTCTCCATGTTGGGCTCCCCAAGGCCTGGAGGCTGAAACAACTAAGTTGCTGAAACAGCAAAGATGGTGGCCCACCCCTCTCTCTGGGAATTCTGTCACAAAAAGTTTTCAAGCCTCTGTTGGCCAGAAAATATCAGTGGGAGTAGCTGGAGGCCCTGGTTGAAAATTACCATTCAGAGAATAAGACTCTGATATGCAGGGTCCCACTTAAAAAAGCAGTCTGGTCACATTATGGTAGAGCCACTGTGCTGTGCTGCGCTGAGAGATTCCTTCTGTTCCTTGATCGTTTGCACTCTCTTAAGTCCACAGGCTGGAATGGCTGAGTTGTCCAAACACCGAATGTGATGGCACACTCCTCCCAGTGGGCCCTGCATCCTAGGGAGAAATCAAAATTCTGTTTGCCAGGGAATATTGGTGGGGGCGGTGGCTGGCTAGAGGCCCTGATGGGAGGCCCCACCCTGAGTTGAAAACTGTGTCAGGGTTCCACTTAAAGAAGCAGCCTGGCCACATTTTGTAGAACCACTGTGCTGTGCTGGGGGCTTCCTTCCACCTACTGTCAGTTTTGTTTGGACTTTCCTAAACCCACAGGCTGAAATGGCTGAGTCATCCAAACAGCAAATATGGCAGGCTGCCCCTACCTCCAGGAACTCTGTCCCATTTCAGGTAGGTGCAACGTTGTTGCTAGGGAGTGGCTGGAATTCCAAGCCAGTGGGTCTTATCCTGTGAAGTGCCATGAAAGTGGGGCCCACAGACTGATGCTGCTCAGCCCCATGGATTCATCTCCCTTCCTAGGGTTGTTTATTTAGGTCCAGACTCCCACGTTTTCTGAGTTGCTCTCACCTTTGCCAGAGATCCCAAAGCCAGAGTATCTAAGGCTCTTGAGATTCTGTTTGTGCCTAAGCAGTTGCTCTGCCAAGACCATGCAGCTCTGTGTGTCAGACCAAAGGCCCTTGTGGAAGGGGTTCAGGAGAAAATCTCCTGACCTGAGGGTTTCAAAGATCCACAGGAGAAGTGTGGTTTTTCAGGGTCACACATTCACTCATCACTTCCCTGAGCACAGTAGGTTCCCTTGGCTCTGTGTCACTCCTGAGTGGTCAGTGGCCCTGCCTGCTTTCCTCCATTCTCCATGGGTTGAGCTGTTTCATTCATGAGTCCCAATGCAAATACCTGGGTGTTTCAGTTAAAGGTGCTGCATTTACTCTCCTCTTTTGTTTCTTTCCATGACATCATAGCTGCTTCTAGTCAGGCATCTTGACACCCTTCTCTGCTACAATATATTGGTAGATGGTTTTTATCCTGTAGGCTGCCTCATAGCCCAAGATGGCTGTAGGAGCACCAGTCTACACCAACAACCATGTGCATTTCAAAGAGCAAGGAGGAAGAAAGATGCAAAGTCAAAGTGCCTCACACAGCTGTGTTAGTTCCATCTAAGGAGTCTCCCCAAGGTTCCATCAATACTTCTGGTTACATCCAATTGTCCTGAACGGCCTCTAGTCATTGTTAGCTTCAATAGGGGTCAGGAACTATAACCTTTGTGTTGGTAACTTGCTGTTTGAATGAAACCAAATCTCTGATTTTAAGAGTGAAAGAAAAATTACAACTGTGGCAATGACCAGCGCTCTTCTGCTACACTAAATTCAAAGATAAAGAGAAGAAGATGGCATTACATAAAGAGAAGAAGATGGCGTTATTCTCAGGTGAAGTGGGCACTTATTCTCTAAACAAAGCCTCTTTTGGTGTTTATTTATTTTTAGATTAGATGGGGAAAAATCTTTGTTCTGACAAGTACTCCCTTTATGACCAAATGTTAGTCCAGCTTAACCGAACCCTCTTTTTGACTAAGCCAACCTTATCTTACTACTGTACCTTCTGATTTCAGAAGCTCATTTTCAGAAATCCTGATAAGATTGCTTAGTAAATATCCACACATTCTTTACATTGACTGCAGGTGCACACCTGTAGTCGGTATTTCTGCTAGTCTTGGCGAAACATTACTGAGGTTACTTTCCTGATAGATAAATATGTTCTAGCACATTTATATTTCCCTGGGTTCACTAGAAAGACCAAGAGGTCAGGCCATAATTTGTAAACCTATTTAAGCCTAAACTAAAATATGAACACGTTCTAAGAATTTTTTAAAATAGCCTGTTTATTTGTAAACACTATTGAAAGAATTAAAATGATTATTTAATTTCTAATTTGGACAAAATAAAACACCAAACACTGTTTTTTAATTAAGGTGGTAAGAAAAGTTTATTGATGTCTTTCAAACTTGGTCTTAAATTTACTTGTGTCTTAAAATGGAAACTTACTTTGAAAATTATATATTCTGGTAATAAGCTCACTGCCCATGCATGAAAAGTTATTAACTCTTCCCCAATGAGGAAGGAGCTTCTTAAATGGGGCTAAAATACTTGAAATAAATGGTTTCCAACAACTCCTGCAGCTTTGCTAAGTCCATGTCAAAAAATTACATGTATGAGTTTATTTACTGACCCCTAATTCTATTCCAGTACTGTGTATGTGTTGATCTTGTATCCTACAACTTTGCACAATTTGATTATTAGCGTTAACAGTTTTGTGATTATTAATTAGGATTTAAATTATATATATATAATTCTAACATCTATATATAGAAATAAGCTTATTTCTTTTCCAATTGAAGTGCTGCTTTTCTTGCATTGCCCAATTATTCTGGCGTGATTTCTATTACAAAGTTGATCAGAAATGATGAATGTAAGTATCCTTGTCTTGTTCCCAATCACAGGCAGAAAGCTTTTAGTCTTTCATTATTGCATATAATGGAGTTTTGAGGTTTTTATATGTATTTTTTGTTATGTTGAGGAAGTTTTAGTCTATATCTAGTATACTAGATAAGTGTTTTTATCAAGAAAGAGTTTTGGATTATGTCAAATTTTTTTCTATCAATTGAGATGATTATGTTGTTTTCTAAAATTCATTCTATTGAGTGGGTGCATTGCATTGATTGATTTCAATTTTTGAGGAGTTTCAGAAAAATTGGAGTTACAACTTTAAATGTTTAAAACAATTCATGAGTGAAGCCACCTGGTTCTGGACTTTTCTTTGTTAGTATGTTTTTGATAGCTTTTATGCAGTCTTTTACTTGTTATAGGTTGGATTAGAAGTATTCAGAGAAATAGAAGCAATAGAATGAATGTCTACATCTATATCTATATCATGTGTGTATGTGTGTGTGTGTATCAACATAGATGTTAATATATAGAACAAGCCCTTTTGAGTCGCCATAGTGGTGTCTGGCCAACGGGCCTTCCTCAGGCATCTGTGGCCTCTGCTTTGGAGAAACTTCTGCTC
Source organism: Macaca thibetana thibetana (assembly GCF_024542745.1). Taxonomy (NCBI): domain Eukaryota; kingdom Metazoa; phylum Chordata; class Mammalia; order Primates; family Cercopithecidae; genus Macaca; species Macaca thibetana. The sequence continues at coordinate 1,122,739 of NC_065596.1, forward strand.
TTCCACTCACCTCATTTAATGGTGGCCCTTGTTGGCAGCAGCAAGCTTCTGCCCCTCAGCAGAGGAAACAGAGTGTTATTCCATCAACACCTTTTTGCCAATCTCCTGTGTGGAGCTTTGCAATGACAGTAACTTGCTGAAAGTTCTGGAAGCCTCAGAGCTGTTCCTGGCCATCACTGCTGCCCCTTACATCCCATGCAACCTTCTGCTCCCCATATCAGACACAGAATTATGTCTGCACAGACCTCCAGCCTGGGATGGCACCAGATAACAGCTCTAGAGCTCAGAACAGTCATTGGAGTGTATGGGTAGTACACCAGCACTTGCCTCCCTACCTTGCCAGCCCTAACCTGGTGTGTAAACACAATGAGCCCACCAGGATTCTAACCTCCCAACAATCTGATCCTGCTCAGAATGGGCCAGCCCAATCTGGATACAGAAAAATACATATATATGTATAAATATGTGTGTGGTGAGGTATAATTTGTAGAATTATGTTATCCATAATTCTAAAGCAACAATATTGGAAAATTGTACTTTAAGAAATGTAGAAACAATATTAAGTATAACAATGTCAAACTGCGTTAATCTTAATGTCTATTTTATCTAACATATTACCATCTTTATAATTAATTTGTTAAAGTTACATAAAATGTATTTTTAATTTTTATACATTAATATTTATCTTTTAGTTTTGCATCTTGTAAAAATATCCAATTGAGTAAAGTTAAACAATATTTGACTTTAACAGGAAAAATGAAGCTATATGTTTAATATTATAATGGATATATTTTGAATTGGATTTACCAACCCGTGTGTTTTTCAGAAGACCTATTTTCTGATTCTTTCTATTTTAATTTCTTCTGTTAAAATTGTTTAGAAATCTATAACTTACTCTACATTTTGGAGATTGTATACCATTATGTTTCAGTTTTTAACCTAGAAGTTACAGCAGGCTTTTAAAAATTGATCACAGTGTAAAGATATTTAATACCTTCAACCTCCACTTTTACATCTGAAGACATTAAATTACTAATTTATTCACACTCTCCAAACTATTAGTTGATGATATGTATTTTTTTTATAAATTCTGGGATGCTTCCAGAAGTGCACAAGTGAATTAAATTTTAAAACCTGAACACATCTCTGAATGTAGTTCTTAGATTAGAAAACAGAGGCTTGGAGCGGTGACTCATGCCTGTAATCCCAGCACTTTGGGAGGCAGAGGCGCGCAGATCACTTGAGCTCCGGAGTTCCAGACAAACTTGGCCAACGTGTCATAAACCCATCTCTACTAAAAATACAGAAATTAGCCGAGGTTGGTGGCAAGCACCTGTAGTCCCAGCTACTCGGGAGACTGAGGCATGAGAATCGCTTGAACCCGGGATGCGGAGGTTGCAGTGAACCGAGTTCACCTCACTACACTCCAGCCCGAGTGACAGGGCAAGACGCTCTCTCGAAAAGAAAAGATAAAGAAAAGAAAAGAAGAGAGAAAGAGAAGAGAAGAGAAGAAGAAGAGAAGAGAAGAGAAGAGAAGAGAAGAGAAGAGAAGAGAGAAAAGAGAAAGGAAAGGAAAGAAAAGGAAACAGAACATTGTCAAACCACCAGTGAGCTCCTTGTGCCCTTCTCAGGCAAAAGTCCTAGGAGAAACCACTAGCCTGACTTCTAACAGTATAGGTCACCTGTATTTCAACTGCTTTGTAGTTTATATACGTGAAATCATGGATTATTTTGTATGCAGATTTTAAATTCTATGTTTAATAAAATTAGTATTATTGCATGCTGTTGTGGCTCATTAAATTGGTGATCATATTCCATTATTTTACCATCAAACAATTAATTTAATCATTCAACTTCAAAGACTCATGTGAGTAGTATTTATTTTGGAACTATTAGGAATAATAATTGTGTGTAAATTATACAGTGTGCTTCAATGACTTATGAGCAAATTTCTGTGGGCTATATACCCAGTAATCAAGTCATTGGGTCATATGTTTACATTTGTTAAACTTTGAAAGGCAGTGCAAGTTTCAAAAATGCACAAATGTTTACACCACAAGCAGTGTATATGATGTTTGACTTATTCACACCATTGTTAACTATTGATATTTCTTTTCATTTTTATTTTAGCCTTTTGGTTGGTATGTGGATTGTAATAGGTAACAACTTTACTTGAATGTTCTTAGTTTCTACGGGTTGACTATCTTTTCACCTGTTTATTAGTCATTACATATCTTCTGTTGATTTTACTCATTTGTTTTTATTGTGTTTTCCATTATTTTCTTATCAATTAGTAGAAGTTACATGTGCTGGATACTAGATTTTTTCTCATAATTACATACACATGTGTTTGTGTATTTTTGTCTCATTTTTACTGTCTATTCATTGATCATCTAGGCATCCTTGATGAGAATGACCTCTTAACTTTAATATATAATTAAATTTTGCCATTATCTCTTTTATAGTAAAATGTTTTTCCTGATGAAGAAATATTTTGTTATTATAAAAATGGAGAGGTCTTATTTCTTTGTTTTATTCTAATAAAATCATTTTTATTGTGGTAAAAGCACATAACATAAAATTTACCATTTTAATCATTCTCATTGTACTATTCAATAGCAGTAAGTACATTCATAATGTTATACAATGTTCACCACTATGCATTTCCAAACTTTTTATCATTCCAAACAGTCCATTAAGCAGCATTTTTCAATTTCACCCTCCTTTCAGCCATTAATATTCCCTGTTCTACTTTCTCTATCTTTGAACTTTCTAAGTATGTATCTCATATTAGTGGAATTATCCAATATTTATCCTTTTGTACATGGCTTACTTTACATAATATAATGTCTTCAAGGTTCATCCGTATTGTAGCATGTATCAGCATTATATTTTTTTGAGACAGTCTCATTCTGTCATCCAGGCTGGAATCATCACTAACTGAAGCCTCAACCTACCCGGGCTCAGGAGATTCTTCTGTCTCGGGTGATCCTCCCCTGTGGTTAGGACTACAGGCACACACCATCAAGCCAAGCAAAGTTTTGTATTTTTTGTAGAGATGGGATTTTGCTGTGTTGCCCAGGCTGGTCTCAAATTCCTAGACTCAAGAGATCCTCTTACCTTGGCCTCCCAAGTTTCTAGGACAAGAAGCATGAGACACCATGCCCATCAGCATTGTATTTGTTTTAAGGCTAAATAATATTCCATTCTGTGTATATACCATATTTTCTTTATCTGTTTATCTCTTAGAAGATATCTGGGTTTGTTTCCACATTTTGTGCTGTAAATGATGCTGTTATAAAGGCTGGTGTGAAAGTATCAGCTTAAGTCTCTGCTTTCAATTATTTTGGATAGACACCTGTGGTGAAATTGCTGGAACACATTGTACTTCTATTTAGAACTTTCTGGTAAATTGCCAAACAATTTTCCACAGTTGAGAATCCATTTTATATTCTCACTAGTAATGCACCAGGGTTCCACTTCCTCCACATCCTATCCAATAGTTACTTTTCATTTTTGTTGTTTTGGGTTTTTTTATATAGCCAGCCTAATAGGTGTAAAGTCACGTTTCATTGTGGTTTTGATTTGTATTTCTGTAATGACAGGTAATGCTGCACATTTTTCCTTATACTTATTGACCCAATGTAGATTCAAATCCTCTTCCCTTTTATAAATGCTGTTGTTATTTTATTGTTGAGTTTTAGGAGTTGTTTATATCCTCTGCTTATACCTTATGTACCTAATCAGATACATGATATGCAAATCTTTTTTCCCATTCAGTGGCTGTCTTTTCACTCTGCTTTTCTTGTTTTTTGATACAGAAAAGTTTCACATTTTGATTAAGTCCAATGTATCTGCTTATTTTGTTGCATTTGCTTTTGGTGTCACAGTCAAGAAACCATCACCAAATTTAATGTCATACGATTTTTGCTTATGCTTTTTTCTAAAAGTTTTCAAAGTTTTAATGTTTTTTACTTTTATTTTAGGTTCAGGGTTACATGTGAAGGTTTGTTACATAGGTAAACATGTGTCACAGGGGTTTGCTGTACAGATTATTTCATCACCCAGGTATTAAGCCCAATACCCAAAAATAGTTATCTTTTCTGCTTATCTCCCTTCTTCCACCCTCTACCCTTAAATGGGCCCCAGTGTCTGCTGTTTCCTTCTTTGTGTTCATAAGTTTTTATCATTTAACTCCCACTTGTAAGTGAGGACATGCAATATTTGGTTTTCTGTTCCTCAGTTAGTTTGCTGAAGATAATAGCCTCCAGCTCCATCCGTGTTCCCACAAAAAACAAAATCTTATTCTTTTTTTATGGTTGCATAGTGGTGTATATGTTCCACATTTTCTTTATCCAATCTGTCATTGGTGGCATTTAGGTTGACCATGTCTTTGCTATTGTGAATAGTGCTGCAATGAACATTTTGTATGCATGGGTCTTTATGGTAGAATAACTTATATTCCTCTGGGTGTATATACAGTAATGGGAAGGCTAGTAGAACTATCAAATGGTAGTTCTGCTTTTAGCTCTTTGAGGAATCACCTAACTGCTTTTCACAATGGTTGAACTAATTTACACTTCCTCTAACAGTGTATAAGAGTTGCCTTTTCTCCACAGAATTTATTCTCCAGCAGAATTTATTTTTTGACCCTTTAATTATAGCCATTCTGACTGGTATGAGGTGGAATCTCGTGGTTTTGATTTTCATTTCTCTAATGATCAGTGATGTTGAGCTTTCTTTGGTATGCTTGTTGACCGCATGTACACCTTCTTTTAAGAAGTGTCTGTTCATGTTTTTTTGCCCACTTTTTAATGGAGTTGTTTGTTTTTCTCTTGTCATTGCCAGGGACGCAGCTGCTGGGTGGGGGCTTACCCAGTGGCCGTGTGTATTGTGTGTGCTGCGCATGTTGGGTTCTGTGCTGTGGGCGGTGTGCACACCCATGTGATGAAACTTTCCAACCCCTCTGAGAGTCTGGTCTCCTTACTCTCCCACTGGCTAGCCGGAGGCAACCCCTCTGGGGATGTGCTGCGCCAGGAGGGCCTCCCTGTGTTGGGCAGCCCTCACCAAGAAACCTTGTACAATTCTTAGTGTTGGATCACTCAGCTCGTGCATTGATGAAGAACGCAGCCAGCTGTGAGAATTAATGTGAATTACAGGACACACTGATTATCCCTTCCAATGCGCTTGCAGCTCCCTGTTTCTCCCAGGGCTATGCCTGTCTAAGTCGTCACTTGCTGATCTGTCACCACCAGGGGTGCTTCTGGCCTCCCGGGAGTTCATGGCAGGGGGTTCCCTGGCAGGGCCCGTTGGGCCCTCTGTCCGCCCAAGTGTAGACCTGGTGGTGCCCGCCTTCTCTTCCATCCACACCTTTCCCTCCCCAACCCTCCATGCAAGCCCTTGGAGGGACAACGTGGTAGGGGAAGGGGCCTTGGTTAGGAGGGAGCCCACTGCCTGTGAGAGGGAATGAAAAGAGAGCCAGCTGTGGCCAAGTTCCTGTGGCTGCCACAGTCTGGGGTCTTCTCGGGAGCTCCCTTGTGCTGCAAGTGGTCCAGGGTTCGCCTGGGCCTGGGTAAAATGTTCCGTGCTGTCGTGCACTAGTTGGTGGGGATGGGGGATGATTGTGGGGGTGGAAAGTGAGATTGCTTCCTGGTCACCACAGTTCACCACCCGCCTCCAGTGGCAGCCTGCTGTCCCACCTTACTGCTGCTTCTCCCTGCACCCTCCCCTCTCCCGCCCAGCCTGCTGTGAGCTCCCGGGGCCAGAAGTCTGTCCCGAGTGAACTTCCGGTCGGGGTCGGGGCCCAGCCACGTGCTTGACCCTGCCCCCAGCGGTGACCCATGGGAATCTGTGGCGCTGTCCGCCATTGTGTGCTTGCCTCTGGTTCATCGCTGTGCCCTACCTTGTGGCCCCCCTGAGCTTCCGCATTGGGGCAGGGTGGAGCCACATTCTCAGCCCCGGTCCTCTGGATGTTCAGGGCACTGTGTCTCCCCTGCCCCCAGTTCTTGCTCCTCCCTTCCATGGTCCAGCTCTGGTGCCATCAGCCGCGGCTCTTCTCTCTCACCCCGGGTTCCCTCCCTGGGCCCATCTCCCGATGGAGTGCCCAGTCTCGCGTCCTCTTTTCCCACCGTTCCTTCCTCCCCTCCTAGACGTGACCTCAGTCTAGACTTGGCGACCCACTGAATTTAAGCATATTAGTCAGTGGAAGAAAAAAACTAACCAAGATTCCTTTAGTAAATGTGAGTCAACCAGGAGCCCAGTGCCAAATCCCTGCCGCTTGATGGGATGTGGGAAATGTGGCGGTAAGAAAGACTCACTCCCCAGCGCCACTTGTGGGGGCCCAAGTCCTTCTGATTGAGGTCCAGCCAGCCTGTAGACGGTGTGAGAGGTTATTAGCAGCCCTCAGCTGCCAGGCCTGGGTCTTCCCAGAGTCGAGTTGCTTGGGAATGCAACCTAAGGAGGGTGGTAAACTCTATCTAAGGTTAAATACTGGCACGAGACCACAATTGTCAAGTACTGTAAGAGAAAGCTGAAAAGAACTTTGAAGACGCAGTTCAAGAGGACGTGAAACAGTTAAGACTTAAATGAGTAGGGTCCATGCAGTTTGATGGAGGATTCAAACTGGCAGCGGGTGGGGCTGTGCCAGTGGTCTGGCAGATCTTTCCTACCTCCCGTTCCTCCCAAATCCTCCAATCACCGTCCCTCCCCGGCCACCCCTCCTCCTCCTTAGAGGTGGTAGGTCCCAGCCTGTGCGGGGGGGGGGGGGGGGGGGGGGGGGGGGGGGGGGGGGTGTGTGTGTGTGAATGGGTGGGCTGGTGGAGAGAGTTGGGGGGGGACTGTCCCCCAGTCGGCGACTGACCACCGCTGGGTGCATTTCCACAGTGGTGCTGCGCCGTGACTGACTTTGGTACGACTGGGAAGGCCGGGCAGGGAAGGTGGCTCAGGGGGCCCTGTTCTCCCCGTCCCTCGGGAGAGGGGGTGGGGTGGGCTCTCCCGAGTGTTACACACCCCCAGCAGCAGCACTCCCTGAATCCCAGGGCTGAGAGAGTGAGACCCGTTGCCGTGCTCGCCCCTTTCTGGCACCCACTCTAATGGGGGCTACCCACGAAGGGTTCCCCAGTGGGGGTGTGACAGCGTCCCTCTAGGGGGCTGGGTCACTCCTCCCACGGTATAACTGCTCTTCTGCCCCTTCCCTGCCCCCAGCGAGGAGGCCGCATAGGAGGGGGTGGGGCTGACCGTGGTGTGCCCCAGGCTGGTTGTCCTGTCGGACCTGCGAGATCTCTTCCACCATGCACTCCTCCCAAAAGAACAACGGAACGAGTTGGAATCCCGAGGCCTCTCCAGTTTGCGGAGGGTGTATCACCGGCCAGTCTTGTCAGTCGCGCTGCAGAGGTGGAGCAAGGGAACATGTTGTTAGGCACCAAGAGATGATGAACTATGCCTGGGCAGCAGGAAGCCAGAGGAAACGCCGGTGGAGGTCTGTAGCGGTCCTGACGTGTAAATCGGTCGTCTGATCTGGGTATGGGGCAAAAGACTAATCGAAACATCTAGTAGATGGTTCCCTTTGAAGTAATTCCTAAGGATAGCTGGCGCTTTGGCAAAAACCCCATGCCACGCAGTTATCCGGCAAAGCGAATTGATTAGTCTTGGGGCGGAAACAATCTTAACCTATTCTCAAACTTTAAATGGGTAAGAAGCCCGGTTTGCTGGTGTGGAGCCGGTCATGGAATGCTGGTGCCTAGAGGGCCACTTTTGGTCAGCAGAACTGGTGCTATGGGGTGAACTCAACGTGGTGTTAAGGTGCCTGATGCTGATGTTCATCATACCCCAGAAAACAGTGGACAGCAGGACAGTGGCCATGGAAGTCAGAATACACTAAGGAGTGTTTAACAACGAATCAACTAGCCCTGAAAAATGAATGGTACTGAAGCATTGGACCCATATCCGGCCGTTGCCAATGGTTAAGAGTGGACGGGAGTGGTGAGGGTTGTTGCCCCCGCTGGAGTCCTGCGGATGCTATGCTACTATGAGTAGGAGGGCCTCTGTGGCGAGACTTGAAGCCTAGGGCCTGAGCCTGGGTGGAGCTGCCTCAGGTGCAGATCTTGGTGGTAGTAGCAAATATTCAAATGAGAACTTTGAAGGATGAAGTGGAGAAGGATTCCAATTGAACATGGGTCAGTCGGTCCAGAGAAATGGGCGTGTGCCCTTCCCAAGGGATGGATGATGACTTCCGTTGCCCTCACCGATGGAAAGGGAGTCAAGTTCAGATTTCTGAATCCAGAGTGACAGAGATGGGCGCCAGTGAGGGGTACAGGGAGGTAATGCAACTTATCCTGGAGAAGCTGGTGGGAGTCCAGGGGAGAGTTCTTTTGTGAAGAGCAGGGCACCCTGGAATGGGCTTGCCCTGAGAGGGGCCTGTGCGTTGGAAAGCAAGGTGGTTCAGGCCCTTGAAAATCTAGGGGAGAGGGTATAAATCTCACACCGGGCTGTAACCATATCCACAGCAGATCTCCAAGGTGAACACCGTCTGGCATGTTGGAACAATGTAGGTAAGGGAAATTGGCAAGCGGGATCGGTAAATTCAGGACAAGGATTTGTTTGCTCCGAGGGCTTCGCTGGTCCTGCTGGGGTGTGAAGCGGGGATGGGTGCAGCCCTTGGCTGGATGAGGCAGTGCTGCTCCTCCTCAGCACTAGGGGCACCCCTCTGCAGCCATCCCCCACCCTACCTATCTGCCTCTCCCCCATCCCTCCCCCTTGCTATTGCCAGTGCCTAGCAGCCAACTTAGAATTGGTGCAGACCAGGGGAATCCGACTATTTAAAACAAAGCATGATGAAGGCCAGTGGTGGCTGTTGACACTATGTGAATTCCGCCCAGTGCTCTGAATGTCAAAGTGAAGAAATTCAGTGAAGCCACTGGTATAGGACAGCAGTAACTATGACTTTCTTAAGGTGTAGTCAAATGCTTCCTCATCTAATTAGTGAGGCGTATGAATGGATGAACGAGATTCTCACTGTCCCTACCTGCTATCCAGTGAAACCACAGCCAAAGGAATGCGTTTGACTGAATCAGCAGGGAAAGAAGACTCTGTTGAGACTGACTCCAGTCTGGCACAGTGAAGAGACATGAGAGGTGCAGAATAAGTGAAAAGCCCCCAGCAGCCTTCTGTCACTGTGAGGGGATGGGGTGGGGTCCACCCGCCTTGTGGGCTGCAGGTGAAATGCCACTACCCTGATCATTTTTTCACTGACCTGGTGAGGGGGAAGGGGATGAGCTACAAGGAACTCTCGCTTTTGGCGCCAAGCACTTGGCCACGTGCTGGCTTGGTGTGACCTGCTCCAGGAATAGTATCAGGTGCAGAGTTGGACTGGGGCGGTACACCTGTTGAATGGTAATGCAGGTGTATGAAGGTGAGTACAGGGAATACAGAAACCTCCCGTGGAACCGAAGGGCAGAAGCTCGCTTGCTCTTGATTTTCAGTACAAATACAGATGAGAAAGTCAGAGCCTCACCATTCTTCTAAACTTTGGGTTTTAAGCAGGGCATGTCAAAAAAGATACCACAGGGATAACTGCTTTGTAGCGGCCAAGAGTTCATAGCGACGTCCTTTTTTGATCCCTCAATGTTGGCTCTTCCTATTTTGAAGCAGACTTCACCAAGCATTGGATGGTTCATCCAATAATAGGGAACCTGAGCTGGGTTTAGAACATCATGAGACAGGATAGTTTTACACAAGGTTCTTTTAGACAAGGGTCTTCCCATCTTGGCCTCACAAGTACCTGGGACTACTGGGACCTTCTTTTTCTTTTTCTTTTCTAACCACAGTTTCAGTTTGTTTCCACAATACTTAGAGTAACTTGCTATAATTTTTCTTTGTTCTTTTCTCTCTCTATTCTCATATGCTCCTTCTTACACGCTGAAGTTGACCTTTGGTTTATTTTTTGTCACAATTCACACTGGTTGTAACAAACACACACACATACAGAGAAGTTCTTAATTGTGATATTAATTACCTTTTATTATTGTTCACTCCCACTTAATTATTTCATCTTTAACATTGTTGTTATTTGTTTGATATTGTTACATACTTACTGTTGGTTTATTTATTTTGATACAGTTGTTGGCCACAAGACTTGGACTTAGCCACCAGCTTTACATGATTAAGGTCAGCCAGATGGCTCTTGCCTTGCCATGTCTAAGGTCAGCCAGATGGCTCTTGCCTCCTATGCGTTAGGTCAACATGATGGCTCTCACCTTGCCATGTCTGCGGTGGTCAAGATGGCTCTTGCCATGTCATGTCTAAGGTCGACAAGACGACTTTTGCATGACCATGTCTGAGGTCTTCCTGATGCCTCTCACCTTGCCATGCCTGAGGTCGATGAGATGACTCTCACCTTGCCATGTTTGAGGTTGACCACGTGGTTTTCACCTTGACATGTTTCAGGTATACCAGATGGCTCTTGCCTTGCCATTTCTAAGGTTGACAATATGGCTCTCACCTTCTCATGTTTGATGTCAACCAGATGGTTCTTGCCTTGCCATGTCCGAGGCTGACTAGATGGCTCTCACCTTGCCATGTATGAGGCCAACCAGATGCCTCTCTGACATGTCTGAGGTTGACCAGATGGCTCTCGCCTTTTCACATCTGAGGTTGACCAGATGGTTCTCCTCTTGCCATGTCTGTGGTTGACCAGAAGGCTCTCACCTGGTCATGTGTGAAGTTGACCAGAATGCTCCCATCTTTCCATGTCTAAGGTCAACGAGATGGTGGTTGTCTTGCCATGTGTGAGGATGACCAGATGGCTCTTACCTTGCCATGTCTAAGGAGGACCAGATGGTTCTCCTTTTGCCATGTCTGAGGTCGATCAGATGACCCTGACATTGCTATTTCTCAGGTTGACCAGGTTGTTCTTGCCTTCCCCTGTCTCAGGTTGACAAAATGGCTCTTATGTTACCATGTCTGAGGTTGACTATACTGCTTTCACCTTGCCATGTATGAGTTTGACTGGATGGCTCTCACCTTGCCATGTCTGAGGACAATGAGATGGCTCTCACCTCACCATGTTTAAGGTGACCAGATGGCTCGCACTAGTGCAATACTGTTCAGGTCCAGCAGAGGGATGCAATCATGATTCACTGTGGCCTAGATCTTTAGGGTCTCACTGAGGTGATCTTCCCATCTGAGACTCCCAAGTACCTGGGACGACATGAACCTTCTTCCTTTTTTTTTTTTTTTCCTAAGCCCAATTTCAGTTTGTTTCCACAATACTTAGAATGACTTCCTGTTGTTTTTCAACTTCCTTCTTTTCTCTCTGTATTCTCATATGCTGCTTCCTGCATGTGAAGTTGACCATTTGGTTTATTTTTTGCCACAGTTCACCCTGGTTGTGACAGAGAGAGAGAGAGAGAGAGAGAGAGAGAGAGAGACAGAGAGAGAGAAAGACCTTTTATTATTGTTCACTCCTACTTATTTATTTGGTTTTTACTATTGTTTGTTATTATTTGTTATTGTTATATATTTACTGTTTTTTTTTTAATTTATTTTGAGACAGATGTCAGCTGTGAGAGTTGGATCTAGCCCCTAGCTTGCCTTGTCTAATATCGACCATATGCCTCTTGCCTTGCTATGTCTTAGGTGGACCAGATGTCTCTTTCCTTGCCATGTCTAAGGTCAACCAGATGGTTCTCGCCTTGCCATATCTGATGTCAACCAGATGGCCCTCGCCTTGCCATGTCTAAACTGGACCTTGTGTCTCTCACCCATGGCTCTCGCATTGCCATGTCGAAGGTTGACCAGATGGCTCGCACCAGGGTCAGTAGTCTTCAGGTCCAGCAGATATACTGCTTCCTTGATCTTCCCAGTCTCACCCAGGTCATCTTCCCATATTGGCCTCCTGACTACCTGGGACTACTCAGACCTTCTTCCTCTGTATTTTCTCTAACACCAATTTCAGTTTGTTTCCACAATACTTAAGGTGAATTGCTGTTGTTTTTCTTCCTGTTCTTTTCTCTCTATATATTCTTATATGCTCCTTCCTGCAAAGTAAAGTTGACCTTTTGGTTTATATTTTGTCACACTTCAACCTGGGTTTGACAAATAAGAGAGAGAGAAAGAGAGAGAGAAAAAAAGAATGAGAGACAGAGAGAGATGAGTTCTTAATTTTAATATTAATTACATTTTACCATTTTCCACTCCCACTTATTTATGTATTAGTCTTTAATATTGTTTTTATATCATTTTTATTGTTATATATTTACTGTTTTTTATTAATTTTGAGAACGATGTTGCTGGAAGTGTTGGACTTAGCCACCAGCTTGCCATGTCTAAGGTCGACAAGATGGTTCTCACCTTCCCATGTCTGAAGTCAACCAGGTGGTTCTCCCCTTGCCATGCCTGAGGTAGACAAGATGGCTGTCATCTTACCATGTCTGAGGTCAACCAGATGGCTCTCCCCTTGTTATGTCTGAGGTCGACCTTGTTATGTCTGAGATTATGTCAAGGTTCTTGCCTTGCCATGTCTAAGGTTGATAACAGGGCCCTCACCTTGCCGTGTCTGAGGTGGACAAATGGCTCTTCCCTTTTCATGTCTAAGATCGACCAAATGGCTCACACTGGTGGCAGTACTATTCAAGTCCAACAGAGAGATAGGATCGTCATTCACTGCAGTCTTGATCTTTCCAGTCTTGCCTAGGAGATCTTCCTATCTTGGCCAGAAGCATTAGAAAGAGTCCCCAGTTTGCATGCCTAAGATCAACCAGATGGCTCTCACCTTCCCATGTCTAAGGTCGACCAGATAGATGGCTGTCACCTTGCTATGTCTGAGGTTGGACAGAAGTTTCTTGCCTTCCCATGTCTAAGGTCATTCAGGTGGCTCTCATTGGTGGCAGGATCATTCATGTCCATCAGAAAGATGCGATTATGATTCACTGTGGCCTTGATCTCCCTGGTCTCACCTGGCTGGTCTTTCCAATTGGACCACCCAAGTACCTGAGAATACTCCGACCTTCTTCCTGTGTTGTTTTTCTAACCCCAATTTCAGTTTATTTCCACAATATTTAGTGTGACTTGCTGTTGTTTTCCTTCATCGTTCTTTTCTCTCTCTATTCTCCTATGCTTTTTCCATGCTGAAGTTGACGTTCTCATTTATTTTTGGTCACACCGCAGCCTGAATGTGACAAATGGAAAGAGAGAGAGATATCTTAATTGTGATATTATTTTTTATTATTGTTCACTCCCACTTATTTATATATTTGGTCTTTAATATTGTTTGTTATTATTTCTTTGTTATATACAGATATAAGATATGTAGATAGATAAATATATTCAAACACATGGGGTTATATAAACATATCTATGTATAGCCTATCTATGAGTTCATCTTGTAAAAAAAGTCCCAAAATATAAGTAAATATAACTAAATCAAATATAAGTAAACCAGTCCCAAAATGTAAGTAAATCAGTCCTACACAGCCCCCTCAGGATAGGTGAATACAATCAGCAAGTTAGCTCAGTCCATGTATTTCCAATCAGTAAACTACCTCAGCCCACGTGATTCCAACCAGCCAATTAGCTCAGCCCAGATGATTTCAACCAGCACATTTGCTTTGTTCACATAGATTCAATCAGCCAATGATGTATGTGGTGACTAAGTATTCATCAACGCAAGCCCAGGAAGGTAGATGTGAGTGGCACATGCATACAACAAGAAGAAAATAAGTGTTCTTAAATTCTAATGTGGACGGAAAGTATTACATGGGTTTACTGTCAGCTCACTTCCCAGTTCTTGACCCTAAAGATGAAGCATTGCTTATGTTTATACAAAAACGTTTTATAACTATGCTCCATTATGGCATTCTACTGAGCGAAAGAGAAGAGAATTCTACATATGCATTCTTAGAATATGCTATGAGATTGAAAATGTCTTTTGGAGTACAAATTTTTTGTATACATAAATAATTACATAGACATATTTATATAATTATGTGAGTGTTTTTGTATCTGCCTATGTATGTCTGTATACAGATGTATTAATCTTTGTATCTATATTTATACAGTATAAATTTATAGAAAGTGTAAGTATTGATAGGTATTGATACTAACAGGAATGGAAGAAACTTACATACAAGTATAAACTTTTTTGGCTTATAAAGTGTATCTACAAGAGTAAAAAATAAAGATAATAGTCTTGCAAACATTCTGCTACATTTATCATATACAAAGAAAGCAATGGTCTTTGTTGCTCGCTTCTGAGAGATGAAAATGTCATTCATTGCCATTTCCAGTTTGACTTTTTGCTTTATCTTGTACATAGGGACAGAGTTGAACCAGCCCCAGTCCAAAGGTCCTCACCTCAATTTGAGAATACTGATTATTTCTCATTATGGCTTCAGTCAAGACAGGGGCTGTTTTTGTTTTTTCCAACATATGTGTGATGTAAAAGTACACTTTTGTCTTATCATCTCTGAGGCTGAAGTAGGGTTTTTGTGTAAGAGAGAGAAAGTTTAGGTCACATTTTAGAAGATAGATTGTGAAACTGAAAGCAAATATAATGGTACATGGTATCCGGCCACATTTTAATCAGGAAATAGTGAACATTCACTGAAGTGCCAAAGGTAATTCTTATTGGCTAGGCCAAAGCTTCTTTGTGAGGAAAGCTAGGTGACTGGTGTAGAGCATTTCTAGATATTTCTAGCTGGATGTACAGAACCACTTTGGGTTGGCTTAATGAGACCCAGTATGAAAAACCTCCATGTGCCAGGTAACAAAAAACATTTTCACATTTATTTTTAAAACATGATGTGGTGAGTAGCTTGAATTGAATACATCATCACTGAACTAATTGGTTGATTGCATTCAAATGGCCTGAGAAAAATGAATATAACCTCTGACCATACTTACTTTGTGATCATTTTTCTACATACATATATATTGATATAAGTGAGGAAAAAAAAATATATATATATGCACACACAGTGTGGACCCCATGAATATGGCTATTTAATGTCCATTTGTGCATGTGTCTAGTCAAACAGATCAGAAAAATTCTAGATCAGAAGTCATCTTCATTCACGAGCACATCTTCATTCACTAGTTTCCTTAGCACAGTTCAGGGTTATCTTTCACTGCGAGATGGTATGGAGCGATATAGGTGAGAAGTAAGTCTTCATCTGTGTTTCTAAGATAGGCTGGGAAGTTGACAATGTCTCCTGATGAACATCTTTTGCATATACAATTATTTACATAGATAAACTCATATAATCCTGTAGGTACATGTTTATCTACTTATATATATGTAAGAAACATGGCTGTGCTGTAACCAAGCAGGCATAGGGCAGCAGGCATAGGCTGAGGTAAACAGCCTGGATGACTCAGCAGGTTTGTGGCACAGGTGCACAGTCTTGTATAATCGTAGCCATGTAGACATGACACAGAGAAGCTCCCCACCTGGCTCTCAGCCACTGTTGTTTGTGTAGTGTATAAATATAACACTGACCCTGTGAAGGGGCTGCTGAATAAAGCCATGTCTCATTTACCTGCTGTCTCTCGAGTGTTCTTCCAGCTCCCTGCCCCATGTCCACCCCTCCCCTCAGCCCTCAACTGGGGCTGAAACCTGCCCCTGAGCATGACATTTGGTGTGGTCATTGGCCACACCAAAGTGAGTGGGTCTTCAGCCCCTGAGGCTGCCATGTTGGCTATGTGGCCGCAGCATGGGCTCTGGTACCCAGTGGCAGAGGTGCTGCTTGGATGGGCCACAGTAGAAATGTGGGAGGTAGTGGACAGTTCTTCTGCAAGTGTGGAGAAGGCACTGAAGCAGCTGGAGGTTCACAGCACCAAGAAGAAATGCACCTTCACCAGCAGTCGGATGGGCATTTCTGACTGCACTACGTGAAGTACATCCTCAGTCCCTTTGGGACACTGTGCAGGTAAAGGACCTTCAGACACAAGTTGAGCACCTGAGGGCCCAAATGAACAGCTTGGAGCAAAACCTGGAGGTGAAATCAGGGCACTTAGAGGTTCAGATAAATAGCTTGGAGCAGGAGTTGGAAACAGCTGTCAGCGCAACCTTGAACCCATCCTCCAGGCCACACACTCCTGCTGGGTCTGATGCTGAGGAGGAGGAGGCTCCTCTGCTGCAAGGTTGTCCTGTGATCTGACAGAAGGTAGAACATGAGCAGCCAGTGGGACCCTAGGAAAGAGCCCCTGGACCCCTCAGAGTGGCGAAACACACCTCTTGTAGTGCTTATACCCTCATTGAGTTATGGGAGTCAGGTAAGCAATGCAAGCAGCATCCAGGGGAGCCCCTCCCAGCCTGGTTACTCCATCTTTGGGATGAGGGGGATGACAGCATTTCTTGCTCCACCTCCAAGATAGATAAGCTGGCTTCTCTCACAGCTCACCTCTCTCTTCATCAGCGGCTGCAACTGTGCTGATGGTTGACACAAGGGCAAAGTGACCACACATTAATCAAGTGGCTGATGGCAGCCATATGAACTGTTTGGGATGATGCTGGGGGGACACTAGGAATTGTTAGTAAATGGCAATCATAAACTGATTTGGTGCAGGTACTCTGGGAGGTGGGTATGCGGCAGGCTATGTTTGATCTGAATACCCGGGGTCAGATGATGAATGCTTTATATCCACTTGAGGGATCTTGTGCTGGATCTCTGTGGAGGCAACTGTCCCCAGAGCAGAAATTCTGCAAAATGCTTAAGAGGGGCAAAATACTGTTGCTCAACCCAGCTCTGCCTAGACACTTTAACTCAAAGACTATTTGCAGATGAGCAAAGATATAGGACTTTCCTGTTTAATTAATTAGGGAACTGGCAGAGGCGCTTGGCTTGGGGATGAAACGGGGAACTGGATGATCGAAGGCAGCATGTGGAACTGGCAATAAACTAGTCCCCCACCAATGTACAGCAGGTCTTAGCACTGGTAGATACTGGTGCAGACTGCAGTATTGTTTATGGGAACCTGGATAAGTTTCCAGGCAAAAGTGAACTTATTGATGGTTATGGAGGCCTGTCAGTGAAAGTGAAACCTGTGTCTTTGCATCTTAGCATTGGCAACTTGGCTCCCCGCCTGTACACAATGTACATTTCACTTATATCTGAATATATTCTGGGGGTGGACATTTTGGATGATCTGGACTTACACACCATGGCCAGAGAATTCAGACATCAAGTCAGCGTAGTAAAGCTGGGACTGTGTGGACATACACATAACCAGGCCCAAGTTCTGCCAAAACCCTGATGGGTTACCTCCACATGTCAATACCATTTGCCAGGGGTGCATACAGAGAAAACTGAGACTATTAAGAAGTTAGAGAAGGTGCAAATAATGCATGGAACTCATATCGCCTACAATTCCTCAGTATGGCCAGTCAGAAAACCTGATGAGGCTTGGCGATGATAGTGGATTATCAGAAACTGAGTAAAGCAAACTGAATTAAAGTAACACCACCTCTGCATGCAGCTGTACCTTCTGTCACGGACTTGATAGGCCACTTGACAATGGAAGTGGATGCTGCCACTGTGCGGTGGATTTGGCTAATGCTTTCTTCTCAATTAACATTGCTCCAGAGAGCCAGGAACAGTTTGACTTCATGGGAGAGTGTCAATGGACTTTCATAGTGTTGCTGCAGGGCTATTGTATAGCCCCAACATGTGCCATAATCTTGTTGATAATGTTATGTTAACCTCTGATTTTCTTACAAATCTGGAAGTGGCAATGCCCCTCTAGCCTGCGAATTGGGATGATGTGGCTGAGACAGCCTTTCCTAGTAGCCAAGCAGGCTATTCAGCAGGAACAAGCCCTACCGGTAGTTAGTCAGGGGTGCCCATTTGAACTAAATGTGCATGTGACCACAGATAGTATGCCAACAGGCTTTTGGCTCTAGTTATGGAAGGGAGCTGAGCTCCATTATCCATTAATAAAGAAGCTGTTAGCAACCGCTTATGCTGCCCCTCAGGCTCGTAAGAGCATGGCAGGATGGGCTACATCGTCGTGCGGATGACTTACCTGAAAGCATGGCCGGGTGCATTCATGGGTAATGACGACCCCCCATGGACTGGGATGGCACAAACATCCACTTTAGTGAAGTGGGGTGCCTACTTGGAGCAGCGGAGTATGCTGAATACAAGTCCCTTAGCAGCAGAGTTTCAAGAAGTCTTGGGACCTGTAGTCCTAATACAAGATAAGGCCAGGGGGCTTAAGGCACCCCTAGATCCTGAGCCTTCACCAGTAGGAAGGGCATCCCCCCATTTCTAATAGGGCATGGTACACAGCTAGGTCTAGCTGAGGTGCTACTGCTGCCTGGATTACTTGTGCAGTCCAGCCTAGTACTGACACTGTATGGTTTAATACCAAGTGTGGGCAAAGTAGCTAATAAGTTAAACTCAGGGCAGTGTAAATAGTGATCACCAAGGAGGTAACACCCATGGCAATCTGCAGCAATAGCTGGGCAGTTTATTAAGGCTTCACTTTGTGGTTAAATACCTAAAAGTTACAGAATTAGCTAGTTACCAAACCATGTAGGGCCAGGCTATGTGGCCAAATCTATAAAAGGAAGGATGACCTTCTCCAACTAAATACAGGAATGAATAGCAATCTCTTATTGCCTCCCCCAGTGCCCCTTAAGGTAGGGAAACAAACAAACAAACAAAACCCTGGTATTAGCCACGGACCCTCCAAGCCCCTCATTGCAGGTGGTTGGCCATTGTAACCCCTTGGAGGGTCTGCAGTATGACCAATCTTTTACTTTTTGAGTATTTAATGTGTGGCCTCCATGACAGGCCATCCATAGTTGAATGGCCAGAGAAGGGACCCTCCTCCGGGAGACATGTGTACTGTCTACGCGGCTATCATGAGCTCCCCTGTAACTTTAGCACAGGTAGAGGATCCAAAAGAACCATGGAGAGCAGATAAGGTGTGGTACCATCGCCCAGGGCAGAAGCCCTCAGTGGCTGCATCGTTATCCAGAGATAAAAAGTTAGCCTGTATTTTGCCTAAGGAATGTGACTTGCCCCTGTTAGTACCTGTGCCTGCTTTGTCGTACCAGTCATAGGTTGGCATGCTCAAACAGCATCGTGAAATGGGCCCACACCTACATCAAGGTTACTGATGTCTCCAACTGTTGGATCTGCACTGCCTTTCCAGCAGCAGCTGCAGACAACTTGCCCTGGCACATGCATCTAGCTTCTATGCGGAACTAGACATGGCTAGAGGCTTGGGGTCCCACGGACAATCGGTGGGATGCAACACAGAAGGCTTTGGACAGGGGATGTCTCAGAACCCATGGCCAGCCTGTCCCCTGGCTGACTCATAGCATCCATAATGGATGGGGCTGGCTAATGGGAAAACACGTGGTGCCCCTAGTTCAGGTTCCACGATGCACAGAGCAGCACTGGGGTAAAAACACTGTGGGATGGTTGTCTGCTGAGATTTGTGCAAACATAATACTTGTCACCAAACCAAGGGTGTGGTGGAACAAGAGCCCTTACCAAGGCTGGGCCCCCATGGACTTTGTGAGCCCTGGGAGTTTATGGTTGTGTGGGGACACAGGATGGCCATATCTGCCAGTCAGTTGAACTGGATGTTGTACCTGGGGGTGGCCCTATGTGCCTGCCACTGTTCTTCCCACATTGCCTAGTCGTCTGTATAACTGGGAGACACTGCATCCTGCTTTTTGTGAGTGCGGTGGACCCCTGGGTGGTTCTATCCCTTAGCAACAACTATCCCTGGACCAGGTGCCATTACTGTAGAAAAGCAGGTTGCAGCCTTTGCGGAGGACACAGCTCAGGCGCTGAGTTATACCTGAGTTATACCTCTTTTTGTTAACTGATGAAGTTGATCCGATCAGGAAGGTGGTGCTGCAAAACCAGATGGCCTTAGACATAGCCACAGTTGCCCAAGGTGGCACCTGTGCCCTTATAGGGACACAATGTTGTACATTTATCCCTGACAGCCACTGGAACATAATGACAACTTTACAATGGGTGTCACAGGGGATTAAGACAATTGAACACCTTACTGACGAATCCCTGCAGAGATGATGGGTGTCTCTGGGCTCTGGCTTATGTTGGACTCTCATAATCACGGGTAGCATAACAGGAACATTAGTGGTAGGTTGTTGCTTTCTGTGTGAATCACTACCAAAGAGGATCCCCTTGGCCTAGGGGAGTGGAGTGTAAGAAATATGACTGTACTGCAGCCAACCAGGCATAGGGCAGCAGGGATATGCCAAGGTAAACGTTCTGGATGACTAAATGGGTTTGTGGCACAGGCACACAGTTCCATGTTTTCTATAATCATAGCCATATAGACATAACATAGAGAAACTCCCCACCTGGCTGTCAGCCACTATTGTTTGTATAGTGTGTAAATGTAACACTGACCCTATGAAGGGGCTGCTGAATAAAACCATGTCTCATTTACCTGCTGTCTCTCGAGTGTTCTTCCAGCTCCCTGCCCCACAGCCACCCACTCCCCTCAGCTCTCAGCTGGGGATGGAACCTGACCTTGAGCATGACAGTATTTTTATATCCAGGTCTATCTGTCATTATTTCAATATGTATACAGAATAAAGATATAACATTTCAAAGTTTTAATAGGTATTTTTACTGATAGTAATATAAAAATAAACTTCCTTACCTGTAAAAATAAACTTCCATACCTTATTTGTTCTTTAAAGTATACCCACAAGAGTAAACAAATGGAAGAATACTCTGACATAAATTTTGCTGCACTTAATGTGTTTAAAGAAAGTATTTGTTTGCTCGGATGTGGTGGCTCATACCTGTAATTCCAGCACTTTGCGAGGCCGAGACTGGCGAATCACTTGAGGTTGGGAGTTCAAGACTAGCCTGGTAAACATGGTGAAACCTTGTGTCTACTAAAAATACAAAAATTAGCTGGGCATGGTGGTAGGTGCCTGCAATCCCAGCTACTCAGTAGGCTGAGGCACGAGAATCGTTTGAACCCAGGAGGCAGGAGTTGCAGTGAGCCAAGATCGTGCCACTGCACTTTAGCCTGGGCAAGACAGCAAGACTCTGTCTCATAAATAAATACATACATACATACAAAAAGAAAATACTTTTTTGTTGCTCCAATCTGTGAGCAAGAAATTTACTAAAACCACAGGTGACATTCAACGCCAAGTCAAAACTGTTTCTTTTCTTTCTGATTAACACAGGAACCCAGATAAACTAGCTTTAAATTAAAGGCCCAAACCCAGGTTTGAAAATGCTGACTAATTCCATTGAAAGGTTACATCTTTTCAGGAGCTCTTTATTTTGAACATGTGACATTGGAATACAATCTGGTAATTAGTTAGGTTGGCTGAAGAAGTGACTTATTGGATGGGGTAGAAAAGCCAAGGTCTAAGCCAGGTGTGGTGGCTCACGCCTGTAATCTCAGCACTTTGGTTGGCTGAGGTGGGTGGATCACAAGGTCAGGAGTTTAAGAGCAGTCTGGCCAATATGGTGAAACCCTGTCTCTACTAAAATACAAAAAGTAGCCAGGCGTGGTGTGGGCATCTGTAGTCCCAGCTACTCGAGAGACTGAGGCAGGAGAATCACTTGAATCTGGGAGGTGGGGATTGCAGTGAGCGAAGATCATGCCACTGCACTCCAGCCTGGGTAACAGGGGGAGATTGCGTCTCAAAAAAAAAAAAAAAAAAAAAAAAAAAAAAAAAAAAAAAAAGAAAGAAAGAAAGAAAGAAAGAAAGAAGGAAAGAAAGAACGAACAAATGAAAGTTAAGGTCTGTGAATTTAAGATAGCCTGCAATACTGAAAGAAAATTTCAGATTCCTTTGCACACTTTAAAGATTTATTAACAGATATATGTAGCTAGATAAACATATGCAAATACATACAGATATATAAAGATATCTATGTAATATCCATTTATGAGTATGTTTTGTAAAAAAAATAAATAAATAACCAAATTAAAAGTAAGTCAGGAGAGAGCTTCAAAACAGCCTGGTGGCCTCACTTCATATCCCAGCCTGTCCATCTGTCCAGCAGCCAATGCAGCCGTCAGAACTGGCACATCCTGCTCTGGGCTTTAAACATGACCACTTGCCCCCCATGCCCTGTGAAAATGTTGGTGCTTTTTGCTTTCATCATCACCTTCCACATCAACTCTGCAGCCTTGCGGGTTCATCGCCACCATCAACAATGCCTGGTAGGTAGGAGATGAGTTTTTGCAGATGTCTGGAGATTATGTACCAACAACATGAATTATACAGTAATCAATGACACGTTTAAAAAGTACTCCATACTCCGGGTGGTCCAGGCCACCGTGATCCTCTCCACCATTCTCTGCTGCATTGCCTTCTTCATCTTCATGCTCCAGCTCTTCCGCCTGAATCAGGGAGAGAGGTTTGTCCTAACCTCCATCATCCAGCTAATGTCATGTCTGTGTGTCATGAATGCGGCCTCCATTTATACAGACAGGCGTGAAGACATTCACGAGAGAAACATGGAATTCTATTACCTGACCAAAGAAGGCAGCAATGGCTATCCTCCATCCTGGCGTGGGCGGCCTTCACCTGCACCTTCAGCAGTGGCATGATGCACCTGATACTGAGGAAGGGCAAATGGAGTTCCGGAGCTTGGTTGCTTCTGCTGCAGTACAGAATCCACATTCAGATAACCATTTTGTATATAGTCATTATTTTTTTGAGGTTTTTCTAGCAAATGTATTGTTTCTTTTAAAAGCCAAAAAAAGAAAAAGAAAAAATTCCAAAAGGAGAAGAGTTTTTGCATTCTTGAGTTCAGAGACTAGACTCTGAAGGCTGGTATTCAGAACTGCTGTGCACTCAAAAGTCTCAAGACACAAGCAAAGCTCCAGCAAAGCTCAAATCCAAAAGCGCTTGGCGGGACATTTCTTAACCATAGGGTTGTGAAGGGAGGAGATGAGAGGCTGGGAAAGCCAGGTCTCTGGGGATGTGCTTCCTATAGGTTTTAGCTGGCTCAAGCTCCTCCCAAATCGCTCTGCTAGTGGTAGGTGAAAGGGGGTGAGGTGGGTTGCAGGAGAGGAATGACAGTTTCCTGAAAGGTTTAGCCCAAGTTCCAAGTGAGAAGCAGGTATTGTCCCTGACATTCTGTCTGTATCCAAACCAGAGCCCAATCAACCCTCCTGTATAGGGGCGGGTCAGAAAAAGTTTCACCTAAATTTGCTGACAGTGTCACCTGCTTGCCTTAGGAATGGCGATCCTTTACTTGCATGCCAGATTTATACTCACCCTTCGGCAAAACCTACAGTCCCCCCGCGCCCCCCAGACCTACAGAATCAGTCTTCAAGGGATGAGGCCAGTGAATCTGCTTTTCTAACATGCTCCCTGGGCAACACTTCAGATGCATTGAAGTTGGGGACCACAGTCCCTGGGCCAAGTGAGCAGAGCTGCCTCATAAATGCTAGGATGTCATCATGTGGAGATGGGGAGGTGTGTGTAACCCCCACAGCAGGCCAAAACCTTGGCCTCCATCACCACAGCTGTCTACATCCAGGGTCACCAAACTCCATTCCTGGGCCATGTGAACTCATAGACACCTTCAGGGAGCGGGGTGCAGCCTCCTTCCCATCCTATCCCACAAGCCCTCTCCCTTCTTGTCCAGCCCTTCATGCTACACCTGGCTGGCCTCTCACCCCTATTTCTGGAGCCTCAGAGGATGCATCCACCATTCATTCATCAACATAAATCATGACATGCATGCATGTACCAGGCACAGGGGATACCCTCTCAAGACAATCTCCTTCTAGGGCTCATGGCCTAGGGGAGGAGACAGATTAATAATTAATTAGAAAAACTAGCAGGGCACAGTGGCTTACACTTGTAATCCCAGCACTTTGGGAGGCCAAGGCGGGTAGATCACCTGAGGTCAGGAGTTCAAGACCAGCCTGGCCAAAATGGCAAAATCCTGTCTCTACTAAAAATACAAAAGTCAGTTGGGCATTGTGGTGCATGCCTGTAAACCCAGCTACACGGAGGTTGAGGCAAGAGAATCACTTGAACCCAGGAGACAGAGGTTGCAGTGAGCCGAGATCGTGCCACTGCACTCCAGCCTGGGCAACAGAGCGAGACTCCATCTCAAACAAACAAAGCCCAAAAACACAAGAAACTAATTACACACTGTGATGAGGCTGCAAAGAAAACCACTAAGAATTCAAAATCAACCTGGCACAGTGGCTCACCCCTGTAATCCTAGCACTTTGGGAGACCGAAACAGGCTGATCTTGAGGTCAGGAGTTCAAGACCAGCCTGGCCAACGTAGTGAAACCCCGTCCCTACTAAAAATACAAGAAAATTAGCTGGGCATCATGGCAGGTGCCTATAATCCCAGCTACTTGGGAGGCTGAGGCAAGGAGAATCGCTTGAACCTGAGAGGTGGAGGTTGCAGTGAGCCGAGATCACGCCACTGCACTCCAGCCCAGGCGACAGCCCAGCCCAGCCCAGAGACTCCGTCTCAAAAAAATAAATACATAAATAAAATAATTCAAAATCGAGGCCTGTGGCATGGAAGGGAGCCTGCTTTATGTGTGCCTATTTTTAAATGCTCCTGGAGGCATTTAGATCAGTCTAAATATAGCTCCATTCAGTTCGTGCAGATGGCATTTATTGGGCAGTACCCATCTGTGTAACATTCAGAAAACACGTCCATGGAGGGGCCCATGGTCCTGACAGCAAATGCAGTGAGAGGATCCCATAGAGCCAGGGTTTTCAAGCTTTAGGGGTTCCCTTGCTGCTTGGGACAGGCTATTTCAGTGAGTCTGGGGGAAGGATTCCCAGGTGATTCTAAGACTATGCTGAGAAATAGAGCTTTTGGGGGCTTGTCCTTCAGGATCAAAGCATGATGTGCTATGCAGCAATGCAGGTCACCCAGGAACTCTCCCAGGCTAGAAGCTCTTTGCACCTCGTTGTCTTTTTCTGCTTATGTTGGAGCAGGATGCTGGGAGCTGTCCTGGGATGGGGTGTGGGACCTTGTGCTATTTAAATACTTTTGCACTTGACCTTGTGCTGAGTGAAGTGATGATTTGCCATCAGCTCAGTTCCAGTGGAACTGAAGAGACACCTGGTTTGGGTAGTTTTAGGGCAACTGTGGATATCTTTTCAATGCAGGATTTGTTCTTTCCATCTACTCTTTCATTCATTTTTGACAAATGGTATTAAATGTTTACCATGTTCCAGGCAGTGTGTAAGGCTCTGAAAATGCAGGGGTGAGCAAATCTAGATAGCCTCCCTGCCATCGTGAAGTTTGCAGTCCATGAGATAGGACCCCCTCCCTATGGAGAAGCCACCAACGCAGTACAGGGTGGCTTGGGGCCACACACAGGACAAATGACACCTTCTGCCTCAATGAGAAACTATCATTGGTCATGTGGGCAAGAACATGTTTTACACCCCCAGGGTTAACAGGATGCTACCCAAGCTCATGGAGAAAGTTGAATCTTAAGTTTCCTTGAAACTTTCTACCTTGGTGGCTTTTCTATAATTTTCTGGTAGTCACAATGGAAACAAACAAAACACCTTAAAACCAGAGATCAGCCCCCAAGCAATACATGAATTCCCTTCACAAAAAATGTCAGGGCTGCATGAGTATCTGTGTTGAATGCAGTCTGAGATGATCCTGTGGATTTTCCCGGCTGGTTGCCACTACTGTACAACATTCAGTGCCCACATCCACCGGTGCCAGTAAGGTTTTATGAGACATGAGAAATGCCTCTTCCCTGCTATGTGACTTGCATTTGGGAAGTTGGAAAGAAATAATGACATCAGGGAGAAAACATTCAACCTTCTTACCTGTAGGTAGAATCAGCCTTCACTTGGTGCTTATTACCAGTTATTCAAGAACAATAACAACAACAAAATTAGTTGACATCCAAGAAGCAGATATTAGGACCAAAGATAGCATCAACTATATTTGAAGGAACTGTAGTTTGTGCATTTTATGGCACTTTTATAAAGTACTGTAATTCTTTCATTGAGGGGGCTATGTGATGGAGACAGACTAACTCATTTTGTTATTTGCATTAAAATTAGTTTGGGTCTCTGTTCAAATGAGTTTGGAGAATGTTTGACTTGTTGGTCTGTGTGAATGTGTCTACATATACCTGAATACAGGAACATCGGAGACCTCCTCACTCCCACACTGCTATAGTTTGCATGCATTTGTGCACACCCCTCATGCACAGGTTGAAATTCTAGGATGCTCTATGTTAGCTGATGATGAAGAAACATAAAACTCCAAGCCTGTTTGTAAACACGATAAACACAGTGGCCTAGATAAAAGTTGTATCATAGTTTAAAATCTGCCTTAGGGGATATTACTAAATATCGCTAATAGTTATCACTAACTATTAGCGGTAATAGTTATCGCTAATAGTTATCACTAACTATTATCGCTAACTATTATTTATTACTAAATATCGCTAAAAGGTTACTTACAACAGAGCAAGTTGGACAGTTTTGTGGTGGTGTGGAAATGCTAGGACAAGGCTAGAGGTTAATTTTGAATCTCGGTTTGGGGATAAATGTAAATTTAGGGTAGTTAGAAACTTTCTACTTAATGTACCTTCAAAATAGTCAATTTTCTATGTTTTGCATAATCTGCAACTGTACATGGAAAATAAACTTTAAAACCAAAAAAAAAAAAACTAAGTCAGAGGTCATTTCCCTACTTACTCTTCTCAGGCGAGGTGAATACAATCAATCCATTTACTCAGCCCTGATGATTCCAATCAGCCAATTAGCTCAGCCCAGTTTATTCCAATTAGCCAATTAGCTTGGTCTGGGTAATTAGCTCAGATCAGGTAAATCCAGTCAATTACCTCATTCCAGATGATTTCGATCTGCCAATTAGGTCAGCATTTTTTATTTCAATCAGCCAATTAACTCCAATCAGGTAATTACAATCAATTAGCTGATCCCAGGAGATTAAAATCAGCCAATTAGTTCAGCCCCGGTGACTACAGTCAGCCAATATTTGAGTCCCAGATTATTTTAATTGGCCAATAAGCTCAGCCCAGGTGATTTCAATCAGTGAATTAGCTCAGCCCAGGTGGATTCAATCAGCCAGTTCTCTGAATATCAATTGTAGATTAATCAAGATGGACCCCCAGTGGTGGATGAGAATAGCTCATGCATATACTGAGAAGAAAATCAAAGTCCAGAAATGCTAACCTGGACAGAAAGTGTTACATGGCTTTAATATCAGCTTATTTCCCAGACCTTGTCCCTGAAAGTGAAGCTTAGTTTGTCTATACAAACAACATTGTATAGCTACGTTCCATTCTGACATGCTACTGAGACAGAGAAGAGAAATAATTCTACATCTTCACCCTTGGAATATGCTAAGAGATTGAGAAACGTCTTGAGGAACAATTTTTGTGTACATATTTACATAGAAATACTCATATAATCTTGTATATGTATCAGTCTTTGTATGTACATTCATACAGGACAAAGATATAGATTGTGGAAGGATTAATATGTAGTGTAACTAATAGTAGTGCAAAAAGAAAATAGGATCTCACACATGGATCAAGTCAGTTGTTGAGATTGTGACTCATCTATTTGGATCCAATACACAGGTGTTGACTCTCATACCTAGAACTGGGACATGCATGAGATTGTTAATCTCATTACTGGGACTTCCTGCAGGTGTGATTGTGACATGCACCTCACAGAACCTTTGTGATTTGACACATCTGCCTGGGCCCAACCCAGATGGAATTGTGACATATCATTGGACTCAGCCCCTAGGTGATGTCACTCTATTCTTCAGATTTACCACTGCTCACAGGGGATTGTAACATATCACTGGGCCTTATATCCAGGTGATGTGAGTCTCTTTCCCTCTTTGTTGCTGCCAACAGGGGGCATTTTGACGTAAAACTGAGCCCCACACCCAGGTTATGTGACTCTCTTGTCTGTGTCTGGCCTATACTGGCCATTGTGACATGTTGCTTAGTCTAACACTCAGGTTATGTAACTCTTTTGCCCTGGCCCTGCCTACAGAGAGCATTGTGAGGTATCTCTGTGTCCACCACAGAGGTGATGTGATTCTCTATTGACTGTTCCCTTCTCAAAGGGGTTACTGTGACATATCGCTGGGCCCAGCACCTAGCTTATGTGACTTTTCTCTCCTTTTTTATTTTTCTTTTGAGATGGAGTCTCATTGTGTCATCCAGGCTGGAGTGCAGTGGAGCAATCTTGGCTCACTGTAGCCTCTGCCTCATAGGTTCAAGCGATTATCCTGCCTCAGCCTCCTGAGTAGCTGGGATTACAGGTGCCTGCCACCATGCCCAGCTAATTTTTGTATTTTTTGTAGAGATGGAGTTTCCCCATGGTGGCCAGTCTGGTCTTGGACTCTGACCTCAAGCGATCTTCCCTCCTTGGCCTCCTAAATAGTTGGGATTACAGGAATGAGCTACCGTGCCTGGCCAACTTTTCCCTTCTTTATAGGTTCTGCCCACAGAGAAAGCTATAACATATTGCTACACTCAACACCAAGATGGTGTTACTCTTTTGGCTCTGCTCTCAAAACGTACTGTGATATATTTCTTTTCCTACCACCAACGTGATGTGAGTCTCCTCCCTGGGCCCTGTCCACAAGGGGCAATATGATATATCTCTGGGCCCATCAACCACTTGATGTGACTCTGCTGTCTTACCCGAGCATTGCCCAAAAAAGAAATTGGGACATATCCGTGAATCCAGATCTTAGGTGATATGACTCTTCTCTCCTGCCTGGGCCATGCCTAAAAAAGAGAGAGTGACGTGTTGCTTAGTCCAGCACACAGGTTTTGTGATACTTCTTCCTGACCTCTGCCCAAACAAGTAACTGTGACATAACTCAGGTTTTGTTACCTAAATGATGTGATTCTCCTCTTTTTCTGGAGACCCATCTTCAGTGAAGGTTGTGACAAATTGCGTGGCCCAGCACCTATGTGGTGTGACTCTACTCTCATGCCTGGGACCTGTCCACTGGGTGATTGTAACATACAGCTGGACCCAGCTTCTAGATTATGTGGCTCTCTTCTTTTTTCTGAGTTCTACCCACAGGGAGTATTGCGAGACATCTCTGGGACCCCTCATGTAAGTGATGTGATTCTCTTGCCTGTACCCTCCCCTCAGCAGGTATTGTGACACGTTGCTGGACCCAGCACCTAGGTGATGTGACTCTCCTCTACTACTTGGGCTGTGCCCATAAAAAGGATTGTATAGCTTGGCCCAACAAATAAGTAAAGTTACTATCGTCTCATGCCTCAAACCTGTACACATTGTGTATTGTGACATATTTCTGGGTCCAACACCTAGATGATGTGACTCTCCCGCATGGGTCCTGCCCACAAAACTATTATAAGATGTATTTTCATTCATCACGTAGGTGATATAACTTTTCTTTCTGCCTGGGTCCTGCCAAAATAGAAAATTGTGATATATAATTGGACCCAGTACCTAGGTGATGTGACTCTCCTTTTCTGCCTAGGTCCTGCATAATTTGGGTATTGTGACATATATCACTGGGCCCAAACCCTAGCGAACAGAAGGCTTCCGTCCGGACCCTGCCCACAGGAGACCTTGTGACATATATCTGCATCCATCACACAGGAGATATGACTCTCCTCTTCTGTCTGCATCATGCGCACAGGAAAGATTGTAGCATATCATTAGGTTAAGCAACCAAGTGATGTATTTTGACTGCCTGGGTCTTTCATAGGTGGGCCATTATGACATATCTCTGGTAACACCTACTATCTGATATTACTCTTCTCTTTTGCCTGGGTTTTGCCCGTGTAAAAGATTGTGACATATCTCTTTGCCCAGCACCTGGGTAATGTGACCGTGCTCTTCTGCCTGGGCAATGTCCACAGAAATGAGAGTGACTAATCACTAGGCCCAGCACACAAGTGATGTAATTCTTCTGCCTAGTCTCTGCCTAAAGAGGTCACTGTGACATGTCTCTGGGCCTATCACCATGGGGATTATGACGTATCACTTTGCCCAGCACCTACATGATGCGACACTCTTCTCTCTAATGGACCTGCCCCTAGGGTGATTGTGTCATAGAGCTGAGCCCAGCTTCTAGGTAATGGGACCTTCTTGTTTTTTGAATACCCAAAAATGGAATTGCCACATATCTCTGAGATTCTCACGAAGGCGACACTCTTTCCTGGGACCTCTTCTCAGGGGGTATTGTGACATATTGCTATACCCAGAATCTAGGTAATGTGACTCATTTTTACTGCTTGAGCTTTGCCCAAGAAGTGATTGAGATGTATTACTGGGCCTAGTACCTAAGTGATGTGACTCTCCTCTCTTTCTAAAGTGCTGCAGACATTGTGATTTATTTTTGAGTTCAACACCTAGAAGATGCAACTTTTCTGCACAAGCCCTGCCCACAGGGGAATAATGACATATCTTTTCATTCATCACGTAGATGATGTGATTCATCTCTTCTGCTTGGGCTCTGCCAAAAAAATAGAAAAAGAAAAGGAAAAGAAAAAGTGGTTATTGTAACGTATCATGGGATAGATTGAGCACCTAGGTAATGTAACTGTTCTCTTTTATATGATATGTCTCTGGGCCTATCACCATGGGGATTATGGCATATCACCTTGCCAAGTCCCTACATGATGTGACACTCTTCTCTCTAATGGACCTGCCCTACATATGGATGGACCAAATAATGGACCTGGACCTACACATATGTTAGGTATTGTGACCTAATACTGATCCCAACTTATACTGGATGAGAGACTCCTGCCTGGGGTATGAGTATCAGAAGACTTGTGACATATCTTTGCATCCATCACCTAAGAGATGTGACTCTCCCCCTCTGCTTTCATGCTGCTTATAGGAAAGATTGCTACACATTGTGGAACCCAGAAACCAGGTGTCTTTTATGCCTGAGTTTTACCCAGAGGTCACAGTGTGACATTGTCACTGAGCCCTGCATCCGAGTGATGTGTTGCTGTTTTCTGTGCCCTGCTTTCAGTGGGGAATTGTAACATATCCCTGGCTTAGAACCCAGGTGATATGTCTCTTTTTTCTGGTCCCCTCTTTCAGAAAAGATTGTCACATATCTCTGGCCCAGCACTTAGGTGATGTGACTCTTCCGTTTCCTCCCTACCCACAGGTAGGAGTTTGACATATATATTGGCTCAGTGCACAGGTGCGATAATGACTCTAATATTTTGAACCAGCCAAGAGGACGAATACTGTGTCTCATAGATAGGGGTAGACAAATGGGTAAGATCCTAGGTTTCCTTTCTGTACAAAGGTTATAAAAGGTTACCACTCTCTTCCATGTTGTATAAAACCCTCGGGTGGTAGAGAGAGTGGAGTGTCATCACAAGGCCCAGCATGCAGATGAGATTGTGTTGCTTGTGTGCTCACCCTGACAACCATTAGGACTGTCACCCTCACACATGAGCAAAGCCCACTAGTGAGGTACTTAATCTCACACACTACTGGATGCAGTCCACAGTTAAAATTGTGACATTCATTTGTGAATTCTGTTCAGAATTGTGATGGTGACTCATTTCTAAACCCAGCTCTGGCAGGTGAGGTCTCTCCTATGTGGACCCAGTCAATTAGGAAGATGTTGACTGTCACACATGGGCTTAAAGCTACAGACATCATCATGGGTCCATACTAGCACAAAGGATTTAGAGGAAATTGTGACTCCCATGCATACCATATAAAGCCCTTGGGTGATACAGAACGTGACTTAACATGGCCCTAAAAGAAGGTAAGATTGTGACACTCTTGCACACACAAAGCAAACAGTAAAGATGATCATCCTTTCACAGCCCACCATTGAGGTTCTGAATCTCATACCTAGAGACAGTCAAAAGTTGGAAAATTGACTCTCATTAGTGGATCTGGTCTGCAGGTTAATTGGTGCTTCTCAGGCCAAAATCTAGCACACCTGTAAGATTGTGATTCTAGTAAGGGAACACGGTACACAGAAAAAAATTGAAGCTCTCATGAGTGGATTCAATCCGTTGTAGAGATTGTGCCTCATGTGTTTAGAAGCAACATACAGGAGGCATTGACTCTCATACCTAGAATTTGGACGTGTGTGGAATTTTTAATCTCATCCTTGGACTTTCTTGCAGGTGTGACATGTGCCTCTTCCCAGCACCTAAATGATTTGACTCTCCTTGTTTGGGACCAGCCCACAGAAGGGATTGTGACATATCACTGAACTCAGAAGCTAGGTGATGTGACTTAACTCTCTTTCCTTGACAATGTCCACAGGGGCATTGTGACATAGTGGTAGGCCTTGCTCCTAGGTGATGTGAGTCTCCTGCTCTGCCTTGGTGATGTCTACAGGAAGCATTGTGACATATCGCTGGACCCGGCACCAAGGTGATGTCACTTTTTGGCAGTATTACAAATTGCGTGGACTATTACCAAGGTGATTTGAGTTTCTTGCTTGGACCGTTCCCACAGTAGGTGTTGTCACATATCACCTAGGAAACGTGACTCTTCACCTCTGCCTGCACCCTGACCACAGAAATAATTGTGATATATCACTGGATCCAGAAACCGGATGACGTGCTTCTTTTGCCTGAAACTTTGTCACAAAAAACATCATGACATATCTCTAAGTCTCTTACCTTGGTGATGTGATTCACTCTCCTGCCTGGAGCCTTCACTCAGAGGGTATTGTGACATATTGCTGGACCAAGCATTTAGGTGATGTGACTCTCTCAACATCTTGGACTCTGACCGATAAGGAATTTTTTTTTTTTTTTTTTTTTTTTTTTTTTTTTTTTTTTTTTTTTTTGAGACGGAGTCTCACGCTGTTGCCCAGGCTGGAGTGCAGTGGCGCGATCTCGGCTCACTGCAAGCTCCGCCTCCCGGGTTCCCGCCATTCTCCTGCCTCAGCCTCCTGAGTAGCTGGGACTACAGGCGCCCGCCACCGCGCCCGGCTAATTTTTTGTATTTTTAGTAGAGACGGGGTTTCACTGTGGTCTCGATCTCCTGACCTCGTGATCCGCCCGCCTCGGCCTCCCAAAGTGCTGGAATTACAGGCTTGAGCCACCGCGCCCGGCCAGGAATTTTTATGTGTTGATGTGTGCTCTGCATCTAGGCGATGGGACTCTCCTCTCCTGTCTGGGCCCTGCACATATTGTGTGTTGTGACACATTGCATGTTATCACGCCTAGGTGATGCTGCTATCTCACATAAGCCCTGCTCACAGAGGCATTATAATATATTTCTTGTCTGTTTCCTATGTGATGTGTCTCTCCTCTTCTGCCTGGGCCTTGCCAAACGCGGGGATGGTGACATATTACTGGACATAGATTCTAGTTAACATGACACTCCTCTTTTGTCTGGGCCCTGGATATTTAGTGTATTGTGACATATTTTTGCACTAAACATCCAGAAAATAAAAGGCTCCTGCCTGGGCCCCGCCCACAGGAGACCTGTGACATATCACTACATCTATCACTTAGGAAATGTGGCTCTCCTCTTCTGTCTGCACCCCGTGCACAGGGGAGATGGTGACATATCACTGAGCCCGGTAAGCAGGTGATGTAACTCTCCTCTCCTGCCTGGGCCCCAAATGTATTGTGTATGGTGAAATATGGCTGGGTCCAACACCTAGGTGATGTGACTGTCCTGCATGGGTCCAGCCCACAAGGTTATTATTGTGTGTCTTTTTGTTCATCACCTAGGGTGTTTCAAATTTCCTTTTCTGCTTGGGCCATATCCAAAACAAAAAAAAGTATTGTGACACATCACTGGAGCCAACACTAAGTAATTTTTAGTACTTAGTACATGCCTTTGCTGATTGGGCCTAGCCACAGAAGACATTGTGACACATCATTAGGCCCAGCAACCAGGTGAAGGGACTCTGCTGCCTTAGTCCTGCTTTCAGGAGGGGATTATAACATACCGCTGGTTGAAAACACGGGTACTGTGACTCTCTTGCCTGGTTCTTACTCTCAGAACAAATTATGACATACTTCCAGCCCAGCAACAATGTGATGTGACTCTCCTGCCTGGTCACTGCCCTCAGAGAAGGTTGTAAATATCTCTGGCACAGCACCCAGGTGATGTGATTCTCCTGCTCACTCCCTCCTTACCCGATTGTGGGATTGTCACATATATCTTAATTCAGTTTACAGGTGTCACAATGACTCTCATAACTTGAGCCAGCCAATATGAAAGATACTGTGTCTCTTAGTTGGGTTTAGGAAAATGGGTCAAATCCTAGGTCTCATTTTTGTATGAAGGTCATAGAGAACTACCCCTGTTGTCACATTTCATAGAAAGCCCTTGGGTGGTACAGAGACTGTCAACACAGAGCCCAAGACACAGGTGAGGTTGTTTCTCATCATTTTCTCACACAAACAAAGCCCATTATTGAGGTCCTGAATCTTACATGCGGACACAGTCTACAGTTGAGGTTGTGGCTATCATATGTAAACATGTGAGCACAGTTGGGATGGTGACTCATTTTAAGCTCAGCTCATAGGAAGGTGAAGATTCTTCATTCTGGACTCAGCTAATTGGAGAGATGTTGACTCTCATACTTGGGCTTAAGGGCACAGGTATAATCATAATCCATACAGCACAAATGCCTGAGAGCAGATTGAGAATTTCATGCATAAGGTATAAAGCCCTAGGGTGATACACAGGTGAGATTGTGACGCTCACCAAGTTGACAGCAAAGATTGTCATCTTCCCACATGAACACAGCCCATTGTTAAAGCTCTGGATTTCACAACCAAAAGCAGTCAGATGTTGGAAAGTTGACTCTCA
The DNA here is from genome assembly GCF_024542745.1 of Macaca thibetana thibetana. Lineage (NCBI taxonomy): Eukaryota > Metazoa > Chordata > Mammalia > Primates > Cercopithecidae > Macaca > Macaca thibetana. The sequence continues at coordinate 1,157,525 of NC_065596.1, forward strand.
TCTGTGAATCTGGTCCACAGGTAGGTTGGTGATTATAAGACCAATATTCAGCACACCCGTGAGGCTGTAACTCACTCAGGTGAATAGCACACAGGGAAGTTTGCGCCTCTCATGCACTGTTCCAGTTTATTGTTGAGATGAACTCATGTAATTAGACCCAGCATACATAAGGCATTAACTCACATACTCAGAAACAGGACACGTGCTGAATCATAAATATCATTCTCTGACCTTCCTGCAGGTGTAAATGTGATATATGCCTCTGGCCAGCACCTGAGTGCTTTGACTCTCTAGCCTGGCCCCAGTCCACATACAGGATTGTGACATATCGCTGGACCCAGCACCTAGGTGATGTGACCCTATTATCCTGCCTTGGCGCTGCCCACAGGGGACACTGTTGGGACTCACTTCTCCTGCGTGGTTCCTGCTCACAGAGGGGATTGTGACCTATGACTGACCCAGCACCGAGCTGATGTGACTCTTGTTCTTCTTTTTCTGTTCTTGCCTCAGGGGAGATTGTGATGTATCACTGGGCCCAGAAGTCCAGGTGATGTGTCTCTCCTTCATGTTCCTTGCTAACAGAGAACATTGTGATTTACTGCTGGACTCAGCATCCAGGTGAGGTGACTTTGATGCCCGTGCCCTGCTTTCAGGAGGGGATTGTAACCTATCTCTAGTCCGGGTGAGATTGTGACACTCATGCACACAAAGCTCATAGTAAAGATTTTCAGTCTTGCACATAAAGTCAGTGCACTGCTCACATTAGGAGGAAGTTAAAAATTGGATAATTGACTCTCATACTTGTATGTAATTTACATGTGTCTTGGTGAATCTCAGACTAAGATTCAACTCAACTGTGAGGCTATTACTCCACAAATACGACACAATCCACAGAAGGAATTGAAGTTCTCATGCGCAGATTCAGTCCACTGTTCCTATTGTTAATTTTGTACTTAGACCCAACATACAGGACATGTTTACTCTCGTACCCAGAGTAGGAACATGTATGGGATTTTTAATCTTATCCTTGAACGCACCTGCAGCTCTGATTGTGACATAAGCACCTGAGTGAGGATGTCACAATGAAGGCATATATCCTAGGTGCTAGGGGCAGGGATATGTCACAATTCCATGTGACATTCCTGGACCTAACACCTAGGGCATATGTTTTATATTCTTCTGCCTTAACATTGCCCACATTGCATCTTGTGACATACTGCTATGTCTAAAACCCAGGATGTGAGTACCCTGCCTACATTCTGCCTACAGGGGGACTTGTGACATGTTTCTGGACCCATCATCTATTTGATGTTACTCTACTCTCTTACTTGGTATTTGCCAACGGGCAACCTTGTGACATACCTCTGGGCCAAACACCTAAGTAATGAGCCTCTCCTTTTCTTCCTGGGCTCTGATCACAGAAGGGAGAGTAACTTATCCCTGGACACAGCCAACAGGAGATGTGATGATTCTTCCTGGGTCCTGTCCATAAGGACAAGAGATACATAATTGTGATGTATCTCTGCGATCATGAACTAAATTATGTGACTCTCCTTTATTTCCAGAGAACTGTCCATAGTGTGAGTTGTGACGTATCACTTGGCGCAGCATCTATGTTATGTGACCCTCCCCTCATACCTGGACCCTGCTCACTAAGGTTGTTGTAACATATGGCTGGCCGCAGCCCCTACGTTATTTTTCTCTTCTCTTATTCCTGAGCCTTAACCAAAGAAGGCATTTTGACATATTTGTGGAACCCTCCCCAGGTGAGGTGACACTGCTGCCTGGGCTCTTTCTTCAGGGTGTATTGTGCCATATTTTGGGGTACAACAGCAAGGTAATATAACTCTCCTCTACTGCTTGGGCTGTGCCCAAGAAGAGATTGTAATGTATTGCTGGGCACAGCACCTAGGGGATGTGACTGTCCTCTCCTTTCCGGGCTCTGCATATATTCCGTATTCCAAACAGCACCTATGTGGTGTGACTCTCCTCTCGTGTTTGAGCTCTTCCCACTAGAGTGATTGTGACATATAGATCAGCCCACCTATTACGTTATGTAACTTCCCTCTTCATTCTGATCTTTACCCACACAGATAATTGTGACATATTTCTAAGCCTCTCACCTAGATGATGTTACCTTTTTACCTGGGCCCTCCTCTCAGGGGTCAGGTATTGCTAGAACTAAAGCAGATGGTGTGACTCTCCTCTGCTGCCTAGCCTTTGCTCAAGGAAAAATTTGTAATGTTTCAATGGATCCAAGACCTAAATGATGTGACTATCATCCCTTGCCTGAACCCTGAATACATTGTGTATTGTGACATATGGCTGGGTCCAACACCTAAGTAATGTGACACTCTTGCATGGGCCCTGCCAACAGAAGGCATTATGACATATCTCTGGGCACACCAATTATTTGATGTGACTCTGCTGTTTTACCTGGACTTTGCCCATAGAAGAGATAGTGACATACCTCTGGGTCAAGCAGCTAGGTGTTGTGACTCTTCTCTTTTGCCTGTGCCAGGCCCACAGAAGGGATAATGAATTATCACTAGACCCAGCACACAAGCAATGTCATTCTTCTGCCTGGATATTGTCGACAGTGGCCACGGTGACACATCTCTGGGCCCATGACCTGACCTAGGTGATGTGTTTCTCCTCTTCTTTATGAGACCTGCCCACAGTGGTAATTGTGACATACTGCTTGCTGCAGCACCTACATAATACTACTCTCTACTCTTGCCCAAGCCCTGCCCATGGGTGTGATTGTGACAGATAAGTGAGCACTGACTCTATGTTATATGATGCATTTCTTTTTTTCTAGCCCTGCCTACCGGGGACATTGCTACATATTTCTTGTCCCCTCACCGAGGTGATGTGACGCTTCTGCCTCGGTCTTTCAGGAAGTATTGACATTGTGGCAAATTGTTTCACCTGGCACCTAAGTAATGTGACTCTTCTTTCCTTTTTGGGCTCTGCTCAAGGAGGCACTGTGATGTATCCCTGGACACAGCGCCTAGGGGATGTTACTCTCCTCTCCTGCCTGGGTCCAGCATACATTGTGTGTTGTAATATATGGCTGGACTCAACAAGTAGGTGATGCGACTCTTCTCCATGAGCCCTGAAGACAGGGGTATTAGATGATACAATTTACTCATCACCTAGGAGATGTGACACATTTTTATTGCCTGAGACCTGTCCAATAAGAAGATTGTGATGTATCACTTGACCCAGCATTGAGGTGAGGTGAGTTTTTTTTTTGTTTTGTTTTTTGTTTTTGTTTTGTTTTGTTTTGTTTTGTTTTGCCTGGCCTTGCCCACAGCAAGCATTTTGACATATCGCTGGGCCCATTACCGAGGTCATGTGACTCTGCAGCCTGCACCCTGCTTTCAGGAGGGAATTGTAACATATTCCTCGCTGAGTACCCAGGTGATGTGACTCTTCTGCCTGGTCCCTTCTGTTAGGGAAGATTGTGAAATATTCCTCACCCAGAACACAGGTGATGTGACTCATCTCTTTGCTCCCTATCCACAGGTAAGACTGTGACCTATGTCTTGGTCCAGCTAACAGTCACAATGAAGACTCTAATACCACACACTAGCCAATAGGAAAGATACTGTCCATTTTAGCTGGGATTAGAAAAATGGGTAAGATCCCAAGTCATCACAGAGCCCAGCATCCAAATGAGATTATGTTTCTCATATTCCCACCCTACCATCCATTAGGATTTTCACCATTACACGTGGACAGACCCCACAGGTGAGGTCCTGAATCACACAGTTTGACACCATCCACAGCAGGAATTGTTTCTGTCACATGCTACAGTTGGGATGGTGACTTATTTCTAAACTTAGCTCATAGGTAGGTGAGGACACTTCTATTTGGACCAAGCCAATTGAAGAGAAGTTGACTCTGAGACAAGAGCTTAGGGTAAAAATTATAACTATGTGTCCCACCAGCAGGGAGGTCTCAGAGCATATTGAGACTCTCATGCAGAAAGCCCTCAGGTGCTACAAAGAGTTTCCTAACAAGGCACAGCACAGGTGAGATTTTGACACCTGTATGCACATCCAGTTAACAAGAAATATTGTCATACTGCCACATGAACATGGTCAACTTTTGAGGTTCTGAATGTCACATTTGGAGGCAGTGGAAACTTGAAAGAGTGACTGTTATATGTGGATCCAGTCCACAGGTGGGCTGGTGACTCTCAGACCAAGATTCAGCCCACCTGTGAGGCTGCGACTCTACTAAGGAGGCGTAGTGCACAGAAGAAAGCGAGCTTCTCACGCACAGACCCAGTACAGCATTGAGATTGTGACTCATGTATTTAGATCCAACATAGAGGAGGTGTTGACTCCCATACTTAGAATTGGTTCGCGTGCAAGAATTTTAACTTTATCCCTGTATTATTCTGCATGTGAGATTGTGTGACATATGCCTCTGTCCAGCAACTAAGTGACTTGACCCTTTTGCCTGGGCCCAACCCACAGATGGAATTTTGACATCTTGCTAAACCCAGCACCTCCATGATGGGACGCTAGTCCACTGCCTTGGCACTGCCCACAGACAGCATTGTGACATATCACTGTTACTAGGCCTTACATCCAGTTAATGTGAGTCTACCCTTCTCTTTTGTCACTGTGCACATAAGGCATTATGACATATCACTGGGCCCAACACCCAGGTTATATGGTTCTCCCACCTGTACCCTGCCCACATGGCCCATTGTGATATATCGCTGGGTCCAGAACCCAGGTAATGTAACTCTCCTGCCTGGGCCCTGCCTACAGGAGGCATTGTGACATCTCTGCACCCATTAGCCAGGTGATATGACTCACTTCTGCCTGATCTCTGCTCACAGGGAACATTGTGACCTATCACTGGGCCCAGCATTGAGTTGATGTGACTCTTCTATTCTTTTTAGGTTCTTCTTGTAGAAGAGGTGGTGACATGTCTCTGGACCCAAGAGTAAGGTGATGTTACACTTTTGCCTTGGTTCTGACCTCAGAAAGCTTTGTGACATATTGCTGGGCTCAGCACCAAGACGATGTGAGTCTCTTGCCTGGACCCTACCCAGGGCGGGGGGTGGGGGAGTGGCATTGTGACATATCTCTAAATTCATGAACTATTTGCTGTGACTCTTCTCACTTACTTGGGCTTTGCCATTAGAAAAGATTGTGACATGTCTCTGATTCCAGCACCTAGGTGTTGTGACTCTCCTCGTTTGCCTGTGCTATGCCCACAGAAGGTAGAGTGAATTATCCCTAGACCCTACACACAGGCGATGTCCTTCTACTGCCTGGCCATTGCCCACAGGGGTCACTGCAATGTATCTCTGGGCCCATTACCTAGATGATGTAATTCTCCTTATTTTTCTGCTTCTGTCCCCAGTGGGGATTGTGACATATTCCTTCACACAACATTTATGTGATATGATTCTCCTCTCATATCTGGACTCTGACCACTGTTGTAATTTTGACATAGGCCTGGGCTCAGCTGTCTAGGTTATGTGACTCTCTTCTTTTTTCCTAAGCCCTACCCACAGGGAGCATTGGTACATAGCTCTGGACCCCTCACCAAAATGATGTACTCCTCATTCTTGGGCCCTTCCCTCAGTGAGTATTGTGACATATTGATGGACACAGCACCTAGGTGAGGTAACTCTCTTCTACTTCTTGGGCTCTGACCAAGGAGGTATTGTGATGTATCGCTGAGCCCAGAACCTAGGTAATGTTACTCTTTTCTCCTGCTTGACTGAGCTCAGTATAAATTGTGTATTTTGACATATGGCCTATCTTAACAACCGTGAGATACACCTCTTCTGCATGAGCCCTGCCCACAGGAGTGTTATGCCATATCTTTTTGTTTATCACCTGGGTGATATGACACATTTATTTTTCTGCCTGGGCCCTGCTAAAGAGGGTTATTATAACATATCACTTGGCCCAGCACCTACGTGATGTGACTCTCCTTTTTCCTAGGCTCCAAATACTTGGTGTATTATGAAATAACACTCGGTCCAACACCTAGAAAATAAGAGGCTCCTGCCTGGGCCCTGCCCTCAGGGGGCCTTGTGACATATATCTGCATACACTACCTAGGAAATGTGACTTTTCTTTTCTGCCTGCACCCTCCTAACAGCAAAGATTATGACATATCACTGGACCCCGCAACAAGGTGATGAGGCCCTTTTGACTGGGTCTTGAATACACAGATCACTGTGACATATTGCTGAGCCCTCAGAGAAGATTGTGACATACCTCTGACCTCAAACCCAGGTAATGTTACTCTCCTGCTTACTCCTAATCCAGAGGAGTGACTGTGACATATAGCCTGGCCCATCTCACAGGTGTGATGATGACTCTCATACCTTGAACTAGCCGATGAAAGTGATACTGTCTCCTATAGCTAGGCTTAGGGAAAAGGTAAGATCCTGGGTGTCCGCTTTGTATAAAGATCACAGAGGTTTACCACTCTCTTGCATATTGTGTAAAGCCCTCATGTGGTACAGAGAGTGTCATCACAAGTCCAAGGACACAAGAGATGCTGTGTTTCTGGTATGCACACCCTGCTAATCCTTAAAATAGTCATCCTCACACATGCACACAACCCACTGGTGAGATGCTGAATCTCACACGTAGACACAGTCTACAGATGGAATTGTGTTAGTCATATGTGAACATCTGGCCCCAGATGGGATAGTGACCCATTTCTAAACCCGGCTCATAAGCAGATGAGTACTCTTCTATTTAGACCCAGCCAATTGGGGAGGTGTTGACTCTCATACCTGAGCTTAGAGTGACACGTACAATCATGGGTCCATATCAGCATGAAGGTCTTAATGCAGATTGCAACTCTCATGCATATCATATGATATTAGTTCATTTTCACACTGCTATAAAGAACTGCCCAAGACCAGGAAATTTAGATAGAAAAGAGGTTTAATTGGCTTACAGTTCCACATGGCTGAGAAGGCCTCAGGAAATTTATAATCATGGTAGAAGGGGAAGCAGGGACCTTCTTCACAAGGTGGCAGGAGGGAGAAAGTGAATGAAGGAGGAACTTCCAACACTTAAAACCATCAGATCTCCGAGAACTCACTCACTTTCACAAAAACAGTATGGGGGAAACTGTCCCACGATCCAACTACCTTCCTCCCTTGAGGTGCTGCACACAAGGGGCACTGTGACACGTTGCTCATTCTAACACTTAGGCGATGTGACTCTTCTGCCTGGGCACAGCCTAAAAAGGGGATTGTGACATCTCCCTGCACTCCTCACCCAGGTAATGTACTCTCATCTCTTGCCTGGAGGGATGGTGACATATCTCTGGGCTCAGCACCTAGCTAATGTGACACTTCTCTTCTTCCTAGGTTCTGCCCACAGGGGAGATTGTTACATATATCCTGGGCCCAGCTCCAAGATGTTACTCATTTGCCTTGGCCCTGTCTTCAGAAGGTAATGTGACCTATTGCTGGGCCCGGGACCAAGGTGATGTGACTTTCTTGCCTTGACTCTGTCAAAAAGGGGGCATCTGTGGGTCCATAAATATTTGATGTGTCTTTCTTTTCTTACCAGGGTCTTGCTTATAGAAGAGATTGTTACATATCTCTGTTCCCAGCATCTAAGTGATGTAACTCTCCTCACCCACCTGGGCCATTTCCACAGATGAAAAAGTGACTTATCATCCCTGGGCCAAGCACACAGGCAATCTGATTTATTTCTCCTAGTCTCTTTCTACAGGGGGCATTGCAAAATATCCCTTAGCCTATCAACTATTTGATGTTAATCTCTTCTCTTACCTGGGCTTTGCCCATAGGGAGGTTGTAACATATCTCATGGGCCAGCATGTAGGAGATGACACTCTTCTCTGATTGTTACATATTGCTTTGCTCACCACCTATTTGATGTGACTCTCCTCTCATGCATCGTCCTTGCCCCTTGGGATGATTGTAACATATAGCTGGCTGTAGTCCCTAGGTTATGTCACTTTCCTCTTCTTCCTGATCCCTACCCACAGAAGGCATTGTGCCGTATCTCTGGGGCTCTCGCCTAGGTGATGTGGCTCTCCTTCTTTGGTCTTCCTCTCAGAAAGTATTGTGATGTATTGCTGAACCTAGAACCTAGGTGATGTGGCTCTCCTCTACTGTTTGGGCTCTGAATAAAAAGAGATTGTGACATATCACTAGGACCAGCACCTAAGTGTTATGGCTCTCTGCCCTCTCCTAGGCACTGCATACATTGCATATAGTGACATACGGCTGGATCCAAAACCAAAGTAATGCAACTCTTTTGCATTGGCAATGTTGGCAGTGTCCACAGGTGTATTACCACGTATCTTTTTTTTAGCTCTGAAATTGAGCTTTGAAATAATCTGGATCTTTGATCTTTGTTCTCATCTCTATTGAGTTTAAACTTTAATCCAAAAGCCATGACAATAGTCATAATTACTGAATGTCACAAAGTGATAACTTTCTTCTCTTCCTCCTCCTTTTCTCTTTCCCTTTTCCATCAGCTCCTTTCCTCTTCCTCCTCCCCCTCCTCTCCTCCTCCTCATCCTCCTCATTATCTCCTGTTTTTCCCCTTCACTTCCTTCTCTCCTCCTCCTCTCCTTCTCCTCCTCCTTTCCTCTTCCTCTTCTCCTCCTATTTTTCTCTTCCTCCTTCTCCTCTCCTCCTCCTCTTCCTCTCCTACTCTTTCTACTCCTCCTTCTCCTCTCCTCCTCCCCTCCTCTCCTTCTCTTCTTCTTATGCTTTTTCTCCTCCTCTCCTTCTTTCCCTGCTCCTCTTTCTCCTCCTCTTGTCTTCCTTCTCTTCTCCTCACCTTTCCCTGCTCCTCCTCCTCATCATCTCTTCCTGCTCCTCCTCCTCCTTCTCAGTTCCTCCTTATTCTTTTCCTCTTCTCCTTGTCCTCCTCTCCTCCTCCTTTTTCTTTTTCTCTCTTCATCCTTCTTTTCATCTCCTCCTCCTTCTCCTCCTCTCCTCCTTTTTCTTCTCTTCCTCCTTCTTTCTTCCTCCTTTTCCTTTTCTTTTTCTCCTCCTCCTCCTCCTCTGCTCCTTCTCCCCTTTTCCTCCTCCTCTTCTTTCTCCTCTCCGCCTCCTTCTCTCCTCCTCCTTCTCTCCTCTTCCTCATTCTCCTCTCTTCCTCTTTGTCTCCTCCTCCTTCTTTTCCCCCCTCCTCATCTTCTCCTCCTCCTTCTCCTCTGTCTCCTCTCCTCCTTCTCATTTTCCTTTGATCCTCTTTCTCCTTATCCTCTTCTCCTCCTCCTCCTGTCATCCTTTGTCTCTCATGCTTCTCTTCCTTCTCTCTTTCTCCTCCCTTTTTTCTCCTCTTCTCTTCCTTTTTTTTCCTCCTCCTCTCCTTCTCCTCTCCTCATCCTTCTTTTCTTTTCCTCCTCCTCTTCTTCTCCTCCTCCTTCTGTCCTCCTCCCAGCTTTGTTTTTCTCTTCATCTATCCTGGTTCCCTTGTCTTCCTCTCCTGTTTATTTTCTCCTCTTCCTCTATTCTTACTATCTTCTCATTTTCTCCTCCTCTCCTCTTCTTCTTGTTTCCTCCTCCATTTTTCTCTCTACATTTTCCTCTTTTCCTCCTCCTCTTTCTCCACTCCTTCACTCCTACTCCTCCTCTTTCTGAGCTACTGGCCATGTCAAGCAGCACCCAGCACGTGTAGTGACGGTCTCTGCAGTGCTGCCCAAGAAAGGCCTGATGTGCATCCATATTAGCTTTTGGAGGGTAGGAATCCGGCCCAACCCAGGCACAGAGTTTATTTATATATTTATTTATTCTATGAGAAAGGGTCTTGCTCTGTCACCCAGGCTGGAGTGCAGTGGGACAAGCTTATGACTCACTGTAATGTCAAGAGAGCCTCTCACCTCAGCCTCCCGAGTAGCTGGGATTGCAGGCGTGGCCCATCACCCCTGACTAAATGTCTTCCGTAGTGACGGGGTCTCACCACGTTGCCCAGGCTGCTCTGAAACTTCTGGACAAAAGTGCTTCTCCTGCCTTGGCCTCCCGGAACACTGGGGTGAATTTATTTGTCATAGAGCCGCCGGGACTCGGATGGTGCAAGCCTTGTAGGCCAGAAACATCTTCCGGACGCTGCTCCCCACCTTCTGCCCTCTCTTTCCTGGCATCCTTCCCCTGTGGAATGAGGAACTTTCCTTCTATGGCCTTTCCAGTCCCTCTCTGGCAGGGAAGCCTGGAAACTAGGGCTCCTGCTTTCCCCCGCAGCCGCAAAGCATCAGGGGTGCTGGCCAGGAGGTGGCCTCCCGGGGCGCTCTCGCCAGGGTGTTTGGTGGAAGCGCCTGCCGAGCCCTGCTTTGCGGATTTGAAATTTCTGGGCAGAGGACACTGGCGTCGAGGGGGCAGCAGGCAGCCCTGCGCCCTGGCCCTTTCCTGGCTGGGAGTTTTGGTGTGGCCGACTACCACCTAAGGCCCAGGAAAGAACAGGGTCAGGGCCCTGCCATGGGTGCGCTTATCGTTCCTCTCGCTTCCGTTGGCGGGGTGTGTGTTTTACAGGGATCCGTCAGTGTGGAGTGCACCTTCCTTGTGCGAGTATGGGACTCCGTGCCGGGTTCCATCGTGAGTCCAGGAAAAAGGCAGGGGCGGGGTGGGGGGGCTTCTCCAGCTGGAAAAATCTGTGGCTGTTTCCGGGGCTTCCTTTTTTCCTCCCACACCAGCCTGCAACCTAGTGTCGCTTCCTCTGTCCCCAGCACCAGCCTCTGCCTGGTCCCCCCTCCCCTCATCCCACTAAGGAGCAGGGGAGGTCCTTCCCGTCACCGACGCCCTCCCTGGGAAGCGGCGCGTTTTCTCAACCGAAGGCACATCGAGGATGTCACTCACTCCGTGGCCAAGGGTGAGGACGGGACGCTGTGCCCGATCCCACTGCCTGGCGGGGCCGCTTCCTTTCCTGGCAGGGCGGACACCTGCAGGGCGCTGGGATCCGGCCCAGGGCAGAACGCGCTGGCCAGTGGGCCGCTTGTCAGGCGCCCTGGGCACCTGGCGATCCTCTTCGGCTCTGCATCAATGAGAGGTTATAAATGAGGAGTAAAGTTTTGTTTGTTTGTTTTGTTTTGTTTGTTTGTTTGTTTTTTCTGCTCAGCGGATTTGTCCTCCTTCTCTCCTTAGTGGTTAGGAGATAGAACACGAGCCCAGATCCGGGCCAGCAGTTCACACTCCATTACAAAACTCTATAGAGCTTCGGAGCTAGCAGCAGTACACATTCGGGGAACATGGGAGGGATTTTCTTCTTCTTTTGTGGGTGGTGATGTTAGTGGTTGTGGAGAGAGAGAGAAGGGTGAATAAAATTGTAACGATTTGGTAGGTTGAAAAACCTGTCTGGGATTTTCATTATTAGAAAATGGAACCCTCGTTCTTGCTTAAGAGTTTAGACTCAAGCTTATCCCTTTCAAAGTCAGTGGAAACTAAGTTTGTCTGTTAGATGAGAAGGCTGAAAACAGTGAGACACTTCCATCTGGAGGAAAAAAAATGATTTCTGCAAAGGCAGTTACCAGACCATCCCCATATATCTGAAGGTTTTGTTCCTTTTTTAGATATGTAGTGGTCCCTGCACCTGTGCACAATGATGCTGAAGTATATTTAATAGAAGGGGAAAGTGAGGGAAAGGGAATTGCAAAGAGAACAATGTGATTTTGTTTTCATTTTTCACGCCCATGAAAAGCATTCTTTAGTTTTGATGCTTTTTCAAGTAGGCAGGTAGAATTTCTAAGCCATATTTTAATCAGGGAGTCTGTTAGAGGCCAAAGTCTTGGCTAAAACCTCTTTGGAAACACACACAAAAGAAACGCTTAGTTCTGTGGTACCTTCAAGAGTCGACAATTTTTGCAGGAATGGGTATGAATTCCTTTCAAAGGGTCTTGTGCTCCATTTCAAGTGAATGAAGTTGCACTGTTTATCATTTCTTAAAATACTGCTAAACTGCTTGCATGTTAGAATATCTTGTTTTTAAAGGACTTGTTGGATGTTTGATAATTTTTAGAAATGCTACTAATGCTTATGGATATAAGCATTCTCTGGGGTTGTCTAGATACCACTTTATTTCTCATCAGCAATTCAGACTGTAAGCCCTGAGCGTGGCAGACAGGTGTTTGTTATGTGATGTAAACATGCATCTCACTAAGCTAGTACAGGTGATACATTCATACCTAACTTATTACACTATCCAAGTGACTATTTGATGTTCCTGCAACTAAACGTTCCCATCTAGGGGAACATTTTTTATTTTAAGTCACTTCAGGCAGACCCCTGAGGTCTTATTTGCATCTGAAACAGGCACAGCATGTTGAAGGGAAAAAAATAAACCTTATCTTATTAGTCCTGCATTAGATCAATAGCTGTTAATTAACAACCTGGTGTATGCCAGGCACTGTACAACATAGGTGCCCTGGTAATAAATGACTGGTAATAAATGTAGTCAGAAGAACACTGTGGCTCAGGCCCGTAATCCCAGCACTTTGGGAGGCTGAGGCGGGTGAATAAACTGAGATCACGAGTTTGAGGCCAGCCTTACCAACATGGTGAAACCTCATCTCTACTAAAAGTACAAATTAACCGGGCGTGGTGTCACATGCCTATAATCACACCTATTTTGGGAGACTGAGGCAGGAGAATTCCTAGAACCCAGGAGGTGGAGCTTGCAGTGAGCTGAGATTGCGCCATTGCACTCACCCACTCACTCACTCAATCAATCAGTCAATGTAGTTGCCCTTCATCAGGGATCCTCAACACCGGGGCACAGACTGATACTAGTCTGTGGCCTGTTACAAACCAGGCTGCACAGCAGGAGGTGAATGGTGGGTGAGTGAGGCTTCGACGTTATTCACAGCCACTCCCCATCACTTGCATTACAGATCAGCGGCAGCATTAGATTATCATAGGAGGGCAAACACTATTGTGACCTGCGCATGTGAGAGATGTAGGTCGCACACTATTTCTGAGAATCTAATGCCTTAAGGTCTGTCACTGCCCCTCATCACCCCAGTTGGGAACATTTTAGTTGCGGGAAAATAATCCCAGGGCTCTCACTGATTCTACATTATGGTGAGTTGTTGAATTATTTCATTATGTATTACAATGTAATCATATTAGCAACAAAGTGGACAGTAAGTGTAATGCGCTTGACTCATCCCAAATGAAAACCATCCCGCCACACGTGCGGAAAAATTGTCTTCCGCAAAACCAGACCCTGGTGTCAAAAAGATTGGAAGCCACTGTCCTACACTGTATAGTGCCTGCGGGTAGCCAAACATTTCTCAGTGGGGTTAATTAGATAGAACTTTTAAAAGCTGTATTTGTCTTTCGATAGCTTGCTTTGTATTCTTCTCTTTTTTCCCTTTTCTCAGAGACAATGGGGTAGGATTATATATTGGATATTTCTGGTGGTTTAATTACTTTAAGATATTCCGTATTCATTTTGGTGTACCTTCTTGGACTAAGTTATTTTCACCCTGGTTTTTTGAAAGCATTCAGCAAAGATTTCACATTTCTACTCAGAGCAAAACTATTAGGGTCGGGTGGATATATTGACACCTGTTATAGCTGCTTTATGATCGACCCAAGGGCTGGCAATAAATGAAGCTCAGAATCCACAGTTCCTAACTACCGCTTAGCCCCATGGAACAGCTGCTTTATAGAGTCAGCTTGATCTCAAAACTATGTAGCTTTAAATGTATACTGCTTATTTACCTCTGTGTATGTGTGTTGTTATTTTTAATAAAGAAGACCATATATTTTTTTTCAAAATAAATTCGGTTGATTTTGAAGGTATAAGGGAATTTAAAATGAAACTTTAGCCTTTGGTGGCATTACCATTGATAAATATGATGACAGGCATCTTGTCAGTAGCTTTTCTACCTCATGGGTTTGTTGTAAGGATAATATAACTGTTCCAGAAACTCAAAACCTACATATGGAATAAAGTGGCATATTTTGAGATCAGGAAGCTTTGTGGGTGTCCACTGTGGATTTCCTTTCCAGAATGATAAATTTTTTACTGTCTTGCTTTGGGAAAGGGTGCTACTGGCATTTAGCGTACAGACACTAGAAATGCTGCTCCACATATTACAATGCATAGGACAGCCCCAAATGTCAGGAGAGCTGAAGACAACGAAGCCTGCTTGAAGGTATAGTAGTGGCCTTTATTGCATCCACAAGCACACTGGGTGCATTCCCTGTACTGCATGTGCTATATTTAGAAATCTGAAATTCCATAAAGTAGGTAAGCTTTTATCTGCCTCTAAGGTGCCATGGTTGGCAGGGTCAAAGTTTTACAAGAAGCTTGGGATTGAGGAAAACATGAAGTGCTGTTGAATGTATTTGAAAACTCCATAGTAAATAAGAGTTCTAGAACTCATCAGCTTCTACAACAAATGAGATGCATTGGCTCTGTAAAGCTGTTTTGGTAGGTGGCTCAGTTTTCCCAGTCACCGCCTCAGTTATTGAGGAAATTCGCTGTGATGCTGTCATCTGCCAGTCTTCCTCATGCTTTCAGTTATGTGGAGCGTATCTTTTAAAAAAATTCTTTGAATCAGCTCTTATTTGCTTGACAGTTAATGTTTTTGCATTCATAGTCTCTCTTATTTTAATTTCTCAAGTTTTTGCAAAATTCTTACATAACTATCTGCCCTTTTCATAGAGCAGTGTTTGTGAGCCAGGTCTTCTATCCATACATGTCCTCTTGAGAGGGTGGATGTCAGCCAGCTGCTATGGCTGAGAGGGATGGGGATAATACAGGGATGCAATAAAAGAGAGGGTGATAATTTTTATGTTCTGGGATCCCAGGCCTCAGACCAGAACTGTCTAGTATAATGAAAGGAGTGCTCTTTTAGCCAACCAGTGCCACTGGTCTGAACTTTGTCCTGCCCTCCCATGTTCCACCCTATTACACAAGCAGGAGGTATGCAAGGGAGAAGGCAGGAAGATGAGGAGACTGAATTCCAGAAAAGAAAGGGCTGCCTGCAGTAAGCAGACAGTTGCCCCCAAAGTGCTGTGGGCTCCCTCTTACCTTAGAGACATGTGCAACACTTGAGAATAGTTGTTTTATAATTCTTTTTTTTTTTTTTTTTTTGAGATGGAGTCTCGCTCTGTCGCCCAGGCTGGAGTGTGGCGTGACTTCAGCTCACTGCAAGCTCCGCCTCCCGGGTTCACGCCATTCTCCTGCCTCAGCCTACCTAGTAGCTGGGACTACAGGCGCCCGCCACTACACCCGGCTAATTTTTTGTATTTTCAGTAGAGACAAGGTTTCGCCACGTTAGCCAGGATGGTCTCAATCTGACCTCGTGATCCGCCCATCTCGGCCTCCCAAAGTGCTGGGATTACAGGTGTGAGCCGTACCCTGCCTAAAATTCTTAAATCAGTGGACAGATTGTAAGCATCCCATTGGTGCCAGTGGCCAGGTACCCAACGCCTGTTCTCTGCAGCAACCTTTGCAATCTTATACGTGGGAGTGAGTTCTGTTCCTGCAGAATGCCCTGTGCATTTTCTGACCTGTCCTCTAACCTACAAACTGGCAACTCCAGCTCTATATTTTCACTTATGACTTATCTGAAGTTGTAACCTTTTGTCATCCTGATCACTGTACGATTCCCTCATCCTGCAAGTACTTGTAAAGATGAAAGTAATCTCCATCTCCTCTGGAAGGTGATTGCCAGGCACACAACCTACTAAGCCAGGAACATTACTACTGGCTGTCCTAATGCATGTCTCTCTCACTCCCATGTCCATCAGTCACCAGGCTCTCCCCAAAACCATGCTTCAGTCACTGACATGGGCTGTTTAATCACTCCTGACCTAAGGACCTCATTGAGTCATAAACACCTCTTAATTTTCTGCCACCAGTTTATCCCTACTGCTGTTAATTTTCTACCCTGCTGCCAGAGGCATTATCCTCAAAACCTAAAGCTGCTCTCATTGTTTGCCTGCCTAATAACATCTTTTGGCTCCTTGTTGTCTACAAAAAGAAAAATCCAAACTCCTTGACTTGTTTTACAAAGACCCTCATCTGCTTCCAAACCAAATTGCTAGTCTTGGCTCTTGTCTCTATCTTCCACATCACTGCCACACTGAATAATTCTTTACTGCCTCTGCTGCTGCATAGGTTCTTTTTGTTGTGTCTCCATCCCCTTCCCCCAGCAAAGAACATTTATTCTTCTGTTGAGACCCATCTCAAACACTACCTTTTCTAGAAAGAATTAGGCCTTCTGTTCCTAATAACTTTTACCCCCATGTGTCAAGTCTGTCTGCTGCAATTTATCTGTTAACATGTTTCTCCCACCTCAATACTATTTTTTCTATCTCTTGTACCTAGTACAATTGCATTGCATGGTTGGTGCTCACTGACTATTGCATGTTGATTTCTTTCTTTTTTTTTTTTTTTGAGAGATTTTTTTGACAGATTTCTTGTAGATGACCTGTCACCCAGGATGGAGTACAGTGGTGCAATCTTGGCACACAGCAACCTCCGCCTCCCAGATTCAAGCAATTCTCCTGCCTCAGCCTCCTGAGTAGCTGGGATTACAGACACCCACCACCACATTTGGCTAATTTTTGTATTTTTAGTATAGACAGGGTTTCGCCATGTTGGTCAGGCTGGTCTCGAACTTCTGACCTCAGGTGATTGGCCTCCCTCAGCCTCCCAAAGTACTGGGATTACAGGCATAAGCCACCGGGCTTAAACTTGCATGTTGATTTCTAATATAAACATGAGATTTTTTTAAGATCTTGGAGAAGAACCACATGTAAATTGAAAACTAAGGCCTTTCACTACACATTCAGTAAAGGAAGTGGACATAAACTAACAACTTTGGCATATCTGTCATGTAGTCATTTGCAGCTACATGAAAAAGATTTAGGTGCTTTGGTGGGAAAGAATGTTAAATTACAGAAATTCTAAAATAAAAGTTGGCTTATCTTAAAGAGAAAAGAAAATGCTTCTTAATGCCTGGTTGCACTAAAAGCTGTCATACTGTGGCCTTTAATAATTCTAAACATTATTAGTGGATTTTGGTTTGAACTTTAAATTCAATAGGAAAAATAAATGCACAGATAAAAGACCCAGAACATTTCAGAGCTTCAGTGTGTGAACTCATTTTCTCTACTTATTTAGAGTTTTGTTTCACTAGTGGTATGAGTTAATAGAAGTGTTTGTTTATATATAATTTAACTTCCCTTCATTCCATTACTTCTTGGTTTTAAAATTCATTCAAAACCAGAAACCGGCAGGGTATAAATCTTGCTTGATGTGTGTATGTGCAATGCACCCACTTGATAATAATTGATTATATATCACACTCACAAAAAGAACCATTTTTACTGTTTCGGGGGAAGTTATTTTACCCTGGTACTTTATTGTTAAAAACAACAACAAAGCACTTCTCTAAATACACACAGTCAAAATTTTAACTTTCTTTTAATAGAGGTACATATATTTTTATAAATAAAAGAGATACCCAGAAGATAAGGTGGGTATTCTGAAACACAAGGTGAACCATTGACCATTCTTTTCTTTTCAAAGATTAAATTTTTAACAAAGAAAATGCTAGCATTGTGAGTGAAAAATTCTTAGTATCTTTTATACAAGATGAAAGCCTGATTGATTAAGGATACATTACTAACTGTAAATGTCGATTAATAAGTGCTTGTGTGATAACTAGAATTTAGATTCATACCTGGCAGATACATTTAGATATAATATTCTAACTTAGTTTTATTTCTGAAGAGGCTTCTATATTTTCCTCTGTGATACAGAAAATAGATTTTTTAGGCTATTTTATCTTTCACTTTAGAGCTTTTAATTGTTGGTTCAGTGGATTGTTTTATAATGCTTTAACATCTCAAACAGGTTTTCTGTAATTTGGTCAGTTAAATCTATATGTATTTGGTTAAAACACTCAACTTAAAAGTTGTAAACCAAGAGTAACTTAAAGGAGGCTTAACTTGTGTTTCTCTGGATTTGATTTGTATTTAAATCATAAAAATAAGTTTTCCAAGGGCCATTTTTGTGTTCAAAAGCTTATTAAGGTTTTACAATTTATTTTTTCTAAGTACAGTTCTGTATCAGATTTAGCCTCTTTTTAAAAGAGACAGTTTTTCACTATCACATTTACCATTCCCATGATTTTTTTTACATTTACACATTTTTATTTATTCCATAAATATCCAATTATCTGCTTGTGAAGATTGTGTCTTTACAACCAAGCTTACTTGTATTGCAAAGATAGACAGTTGCTAATATCAGAGAGTATATATCACATTGAAAGAGACTCATTCAGCCATGAAAAGCTCACTTATATCAGTGTTAACTGCTCAAAGTCAAGTATGACAAGAACTTATGAAGTAAAGTTTGGCCTTTGGGTATGGGAGAGGAATGGAGGATGTCGGGATGCAGGTCAAGGAAGGCATCCTGTGGAAGTGATATTTGAACTAATATCTGAAGAATGGTGACAGGAAGAAAAACAATCCTTCAGAGAACAGCAGGTACAGAAGCTGAGGTTGAAAAGGTGGATGTGTCCAGGGAAGTGGGAGAAGTACAGTGTGTTTGGAAGAAGAAAAGACACTGAATGAGGGGAATGGCAGGAATGATGAAGTAGGCGGGGGCTAGAGTAGGCTTGTAAGAGCTCTGGAAAGCTGTAAAAAGTGTTGGGTCCAGAAGTACCATGGTGAGATTTGAATGTTATGGACTATTTTTACCCGTAGTAGTAAATCGACCTGGTAGAAGGAAATAATGATTGGCCTTCTGTTTGGAAGAAGATCAGTTAGAAGGCTGGTTTATGAAAAATTGGAAAAGCACTGGTGGCCTGAAGCATAGGGACAGTAGAGATGGGACCTCAGATGGATCTGATAGAGGTTTAAGAGGTAGGAGAGGCTTGCTGGTGGGATGGTGTGGGGAAGGGATAGATAACTTTCTGATCTTGGATTTTATAGCTGGGTGGATTGTGGTGCCTTACTGAGATTGGAATGCTGGATTAAGCAATGTATATGAACTGGGCATGTTCTCTACCCTTTAAAGAGTTATGTATATGTTTTCCATGTTTTTAGCTATTTCTCCACTTGTAATGTGTTCGAGTTGGTTAAAAATTAAGTACCTGGCATGGATGAAGCATGAAAAATACTATGTAACTGATAAACCAATGTTATGTTCTCACCTACAAAAATAATTAAATGGCTTTCTCTTATTCTTTTACTGCTTTCCTTTTAATTTACTGATACTAAAATGCAAAGGACAGATTTCTTGTAGATGACCTGACCTTTTCAATGATTTTCAGATGAGATTTACACCTACATGTTAAGAGTGTTGAAGTTTGTGTTTGACGTAGTGATGCTTTATCGGTTTGACTTTTAAGCATAGGATTCATGAGAAGAGACTCTGGGTAGGAACCAAGCTAGGACTTTCACAATGGCTTAAGCCCATCAGAGCAGTTCAGATGCTAATTAAGAGCATCAGAATTCCTTTCATGGACTTATTTTTCATGTAATTTCTTAATTGAAACCCCGTGAAGAACATAAGTGGTCTTGTGATACCTTAATGTTATATCAATATTTTGCTTCACCTGTAATCTGTGAAAATAAAGTTTATTTAGTAAACAGAAGTTGCTGTTTATCTATTGTATGGTAGGATCTTCGCTAGATCTGTCAGTGCCCAAGAAAAAGATTTATTTTACCCCTTTCACAAAGAGTGAACCATTTCCACAGAGTATTCATCTAGCCAGCATTTAAATACTTCTGGTGATGACAGACCTGCTACCTACCCCTAGGCAGTCCTTGGGTTTCTACTATATTAATTCACTTTTTTCATGGCAAACAAAGTATTTTTGAAACAAAATAGATAGGGATGTGTTTTCTGCTGAGTTGGTACACACTAGAAGCCGGAGTGCAGATATGCTGTTCTGTGCTTTATGCAACTCAGGGAGACAGTGTGCAATGCGACCCCAAGAGAGTTCCATCAGGGCATGCTTCGACTACTCAGTGAGTGGCCATCTCCTACATTAAGATTTCTGCTCCTGAGAAAAAAATATCAGTCTCACTTGGATGCACAGCCATCCTCTTCTGTGTGAGTTGGGCCACCATATTCTAAGACAATCTTATATGAGAGTCTTATAAGGACTCTAAGTTCGGGTAATGCTTGTCTCTGATGTCATCCACATGACTCACCAAAATCTCACTGGGCTCAAAAGATGACTCCCTCTTATGGTATCAGTCCTGACAGATGTAACCTGAACATCTCTTTGGGCCCCAGGTAACATGATTTTTCGTCTCTTGCTCGGGAGCATAGACATTTCTGCATCACCGCAACATAAATTTGGTTAGGACAGACACCACGCTTTATTCCATTTATGTATAGGATAAGATAAACTGAATAGAAAGGAATAAAACATTAAAAAGCCCTCCCCACTTCTTACTTTTTAAAATTAAAATAGTTGCTGGGTGCGGTGGCTCACACCTGTAATTCCAGCACTTTGGGAGGCCGAAGCAGGTGGATCACCTGAGGTAAGGAGTTTCTGACCAGCCTGGCCAACTTGGTGAAACCCCGTCTCTACTAAAAATACGAAAAACTAGCTGGGCATGGTGGCACATGCCTGTAATCCCAGCTACTCAGGAGGATGAAGCAGGAGAATCGCTTGAACCCAGGAGGCGGAGGTTGTAGTGATTCGAGATTGCGCCATTGTACTCCAGTCTGGGCTACAAGAGCAAAGCTCCATCTCAAAAATAAATAAATAAATAAATAAATAAATAAATAATAAAATTCATATAGTTTGGTGAAGAGATGCTGAGAAGAATACTTCTAAGACTAAGCTTACGTACGTGTTTGGAAAATGCCAACAGAAGGGAGTCCCAAAGAAATCAAAGGCCCCTAAAATACCCTCTCAAGAATGCTGGTGATTCGGCAAAGGTAAGCACTGGGCTAATCAGTGAAAATCAAAATTTGATAAGGATGGACACCCATTATCGGGAAACAGGAAGAGGGGCAAGACCTCCAGCGCTCAGAAAAATCCATGGAGGAACACCAATTCCCAGACTTGGGAAATGACTTTCCCTCCTAGTCAGGACCAGAAATAGCAACCATAACCTCTTTTCAGCCACCTCTGGCAGCACAGGGCTGGACCTCGGAGTCATAACAGACATGGTGCTTAAAGAGCAAGATGGGGTCCAGCTATTTTCTATTGGAATCTATGGCCTATTACCCAGAGGAACATTTGGATTGATTATCAGAAGGTCTTATAGTACACGTAAAGGAATTCAAATTTTCCCTGGAGTCATAGATTCACACTATTTAGGAGAAATTAAATTATGGCACAGGTGTCAGGGGTCCACACCATCTCTAAAGGAACTTGCCTTGCTCAGATTATTCTTATTCCTTACCTTCAAGGTAATGCTCAACAGAAGACCTGTGGGGCCTCGGGATTCGGCCACTCAGGGATGAAAGTTTTTTGGAGTACTCCAGTGTCATGTCATAGACCATACTTTGAAGTAACAATTAATGGAGTTATGTTTATGAGAATTATTGATATAGTGGCTGATCAAACTATAACAGCTAAAAAACAGTGGCCTTCAGATTGGGCCTCTCCTGCCTCATATTCTATCATGGGTGTTGGAGGGTATCAACAGCCATTAAAAAGTAGCCATATTCTGAAGAAGAGGCGAGAACGACCCCCAGACCGACCAAAGCCCGCGCGCCGCTGCATCCGGCGTCCAGCACCTACGTCCTGCTGCCGTCGCCACCATGCCCAAGAGAAAAGCTGAAGGGGATGCTAAAGGAGATAAAGCCAAGGTGAAGGACGAACCACAGAGAAGATCCGCGAGGTTGTCTGCTAAACCTGCTCCTCCAAAGCCAGAGCCCAGGCCCAAAAAGGCCCCTGCAAAGAAGGGAGAGACGGTACCCAAAGGGAAAAAGGGAAAAGCTGATGCTGGCAAGGAGAGGAATAACCCTGCAGAAAACGGAGATGCCAAAACAGACCAGGCACAGAAAGCTGAAGGTGCTGGAGATGCCAAGTGAAGTGTGTGCATTTTTGATAACTGTGTACTTCTGGTGACTGTACAGTTTGAAATACTATTTTTAATCAAGTTTTATAAAAAAGCAGAATTTTGTTGTTTTTTTTTTAAAAAAAAGTAGGCATATTCATCCACTTTTGGACCCAGAAGGCAAGATCACCCATGTTAAGCCCTTTATCTGAAGAGATTCCATTTTCTCTGTGGGGATGAGATGCCCTAGAACACTGGGGCTTAAACCTCTCTGTCCTGCCGCCTTTTTGGTAGGGCCACTGCTCCTTTGAAAATTATCAAACACCAAGTGGAAAACTACTAGCCCAGTATGAGCGGGTAAGTGGCCCATTAAGAAGGAAAAATTGCAACACATCCAATGTCTTGTACAAGAACTAGACGCTGGCCACATTGAGCCTAGGACTAGTCCCTGGAACACTCCTATTTTAACATTCTTAAAAGGTCAGGAAAGTGGAGGTTATTGTATGACCTCTGTGCTATTAATGCTGTAATGTTTCCTATGGGGCCTTTGCAACCAGGATTACCTTCTCTGGTTATGATCCCCAAAGACTGGCCTCTTATTGTAATTGATCTAAAGGATTTTTTTTTTAAACCATACCCTTGCATCCTGAGGATCGAGAAAATTTTGCTTTTATTGTTTCCACTTATAATACTCTGCAACCAGTTTAATGTTATCAATGGACAGTTCTACCCCAGGGGATCATGAATAGCCCTACTATATGTCAGCTTTATGTACATGAAGACTTACTTCCTGTGCATCAATCCTTCCCCTAGGCAAATATTTTCCACTATATGGATGATATTTTGATAGCTGCTCAGCATCAGTCATTACTGCATCAACTTCATGCAATGGTAGTACAGCATATGTTACAATATGGTCTCGTTATTGCACAAGAAAAAGTCCAGCTGATGGTTCTGTGGCTCTATATAGGAAGTCTTATTTTATCTACTACGCTCAGGCCACAACTTACGAAAATAATTCTTCCACAGCACTTAACCCTTAATACATGACAGCGAGTCCTACGAAAGATTAGTTGGATACGTCCCTATTTAGGTATTCCTGCAAATTACTTGACTAATCTTTTCGACACCCTGAAAGGTGACTCTGCTTTAAATTCACTGCAAGACCTCTCTTGGCTAGCACAGGCAAAGCTTATGGCTGTGGAGCAAGTCTTGGCCCAATGGTGCATATTGGGTTTAGATCCTGACAGACAGGCAGAAAAAAATCAAAATCTTTTGATTTTTAATACCCCTCAAAGCCCTACAGGAATGCTTGGGCAAGTTGGAACAAATGTTTCTCCTTTGGAGTGGCTTTATCTGTCTTGTAACCCCCTCAAAACACCTAAAAAAGACCACAGATTTAATAGCTTCTCATAAAGGGATGCCAACATTGCATCCAATTGTCAGGATATGACCCTGCTACTCTTTTCTTACTTTTAAGCAAGGGACAGTTTCATACTCTCTTAGCCTGTGATCTTGATTGACAAGTTGCAATGACCAACTTTATTGGTAATATCAGTTTCTATTTACCAGCCTCTAAGCTCCTGAACTTTTTACAAACTGTGCCTGTTAAATTTGCATCTATTGTTGTCTCTGAGCCCTTGCTTCACGCCACTACTGTCTTTACAGATGGTTCAAGAAAAATGGGAAAGTCAGCTATAGTGTGGCAAGATGCCATGCAAAATTGGCAGCACAAAATCCAGGAACACTTCAAAACTACACAACAGGCTGAGTTAGGTGCCCTAATATTGGTCTTACAAACTTTTCCTTACCAAGACATGAACATAATTAGTGATTCTGCTTATGCAGTGTATAGTATTACTCATTTAGATCTCGCACATTTAAAAGGCATTACTAAAGAACCCCTACTAACCCTGTTTCTCACAACACATGAGCTCCTTTGTCCCCATTGTCACCTTTTTATATCACACATATTCGCTCTCATTCTGGGCTACCTGGTCCCTTGTCAGAAGGGAACACTCAAGCTGATGCTCTGGTACAAACACAGATGAGGTTGGAGACTCTCCTGCATTTTTGTAAGCTCAAGCTGATCATTCCTTCTTTCAACAGAATGCTCACAGTCTTTTTTTTTTTTTGAGACGGAGTTTCACTCTTGTTGCCCAGGCTGAACTGCAGTGGTACGATCTCAGCTCACTGCAACCTCCACCTCCCAGGTTCAAGCGATTCCCCTGTGTCAGCCTCTCGAGTAGCTGCGATTACAGGCTCATGCCATCATGCCCAGCTAATTTTTGTATTTTTAATAGAGACGGGGTTTCATTATATTGGTCAGGCTGGTCTCGAACTCCTGACTTCAGGTGATCCACCCACCTTAGCTTCCCAAAGTGTTGGGATTACAGGTGTGAGCCGCTGTGCCCAGCCTGCTCACAGTCTTAAACAACAGTTTCATTTAATGCTCGATCAAGCTTGCATGATTATTAAAACTTGTCCTGATTGCCAACAGCATTCTCTGTCCCTTTTATCACTGGGACTTGGTGCCAGCCCATGAGGTCTGGTACCTAATGCTACCTGGCAAACTGTTATTACTCAGCATCCACCTTTTGGACGCTTTAAATTTCTCCACGTTACTGTGGACACTTATACGGGCCTGATATACGTGACTCCATAGACTGGAGAAGAAACTAAAGATGAATTGCTTATCTTTTTGAATCTATTATGACCTTAGGCCCTCCACAGACTATTAAAACTGATAATGGTCCTTGCTATCTTAGCACTAGTTTTTATATGCATTGCAACTTTGGCACGTACAACACAAAAGTGGTATTTCTTATAACTCGACCTGTCAGGCCATTGTTGAACAAGCTCATCAAACCCTTAAAGTATATCTTAATAAATGAAAAAGGGAATATGGGAGCTCTCTCCTTGAGAACAGATAGCAAAAATCTTACTCTCAATTTTTTGAATATTGGACAAGATGGCCAGATGGTTATTGATTGTAGGATGAAACTGGTTGAAGTCACAAAATGAAAGATGTTAATTTGAGACGTTTGTACAGGGAATTGGGAGGGACTTTATGAGGCATTGCAATGGAGTTGAGGTGCGGTTTGTGTTTCATGAAATATAGGACTAGAATGGATCCCCATAAAATGAGTGAAGCCATATTATGAGTTAGAGACCACTGAAGAAAGCCCCTCCTGATAATGAAGGACCTGTCGTTGGAGAATCGACCAAAACTGACAGTGATGATTTGGAAGGCACCTGACATTACCTGGGGACAGCACCTGACATTACCCAGATAGGGACCAACAGGGAACTATCTGGCTTGCATCCATGGGAACCCCTGCAACTGCAGAGAACCAATTTCTTATGTATCTGGCGGTAATTGAGGAAGCTTCTGAGAAAGTAAGACAGACATGGATGTTGGGGTGGCTGGTAATTCTTGTTCTTTGCCAGGTGGGCTTAGCTCAAAAACATCTTTATTGGAGTCATGTTCTGAATCCCTCGGTTTTCAATGTTATTACGTGGTGGGATGCTGACCCGCCTTTGTCATCTAATAATACTTCTTGGATGGGAGGTCGATGGATGCCCCCTACTCCCTCACTGAAAATTTGGGATGGATTAAACTTAATGACTCCTTGTCTTTATTGTCTAGCAATCCTCCCCTTTGTTTCTCTACATTGGCACATAAGTGTATTACTCACATTCCTCAGGAGTATCTTTACTATCAGCTCAAAAGGGATGTTAAGCCCACAAACTTGACTTTTATTTCTGCCATTACCAGTAATCTTACTGAGGTTTCTAATGAAATTATACAAATGCCTGATCTTCCTATATGCCATCCGAGAAAAGACTGGCGATATAAGTTTGAGGCTGTCCAGTGGTCCCCATGCAGACAACCTGTGCCGCGTCAAGGACCTGTTTGATAGTGGCACCTTACTTGATTGGGGACCCCTTGGAGATCCCATGTCTGCAAATCAGACTATTGGATTTGGGAGTCCAGCCAATAGTTCCATCACCTGGTCAGAGTGTGGGCTTTCAGGACGAATATTACAATCGAAAGGGGAACAAGTTTTAGGCCCTGTGCATATCCAAATTTGGAAACTAGGTCTTCCCTTTTTTGAATGGGTTCTTTCATAATAAAAGTGATTACATTTATAGTGGTGACAACTACACCCTCTCCTTGCACAATAATGTTACTGATACAGTCCTGATTTGTGCTATGCACCCCTACATACTTTTGTTTGGGCAGGGTATTCCTAACATAGAACAGAATCAATCCTTTTATAGTATTTCTGTTTCTTCCAGTAGTTGATATGCTACATGCTTGTCTCATCAAAACGTTACACAATTAAATATAAACGATGTCATGAGTTTCTTTCTTTTTTCTTGAGACAGAGTCTCGCTCTGCCACATGGGCTGGGGTGCAGTGGCATGATCTCAGCTTACTGCAACCTCTGCCTCCTGGGTTCAAGCAATTCTCCTGTTTCAGCCTCCCAAGAAGCTGGGATTACAGGCATGCACCACCACGCCCAACTAGTTTTTGTATTTCTAGTAAAGACAGGGATTCACCATGTTGGTCATTCTGGTCTCAAACTCCTTACTTCGTGATCTGCCTGCCTTGGCCTCCCAAAGTGCTGGGATTACAAGCGTGAGCCACCATGCCCGGCCCTATGTCATTATTTTAAAATGGTGGTCAGGATTGTGGCTCCCTGTATATCCAACCCAGAACTGGAAAGGGGATTCTATTTTGCAGTTATTTAGAAAAGCATTGTCTCATATTAAAAAAAAAAAAAAATGCCTGGCCTCTCTAATTGCCTTTTTAGTTTCAGCTATTATTATACTAACAACTGCTGCTACTGCAGCTGTCTCTTTGATGGAATCTATTCATACAGCCTCAGTGGTGAACCACATGGTATACAATGTAACCCATGAATTTTAAGAACAAGTAAATACTGATAAAAATATTTAATCTCACCTAGTGGCCCTTGAAGCTGTCATTGAATGGCTAGGGGATCCACAGCAGGCATTCATTACCCGTCAAAATTTACATTGTGATTAGCAATATAATTCAATCAGTGTCACACTTATGCCATATAATAGCTCCCAATATACCTGGGAGAGTGAAGGCACACCTACATGGGGCTTACCACCACCACCTGTCTTCTTAAGTTTCTACTCTTTAGTGTAAGTTAAATAAACAGCCTAAGTGATGGTCTCAGCAATTACAAATACCCTTCAGTTATTACAAGAAGACTTTCAGTTGTTGAACCCAAATACTTGTTTGTCTGGGCTAAACATACGCATTGGGGTGGTGGTCGCTATGTTTATTCTTTTGTGTATCTTTTAGGCATCTGCAAATGGCTTTGTGTGGCCACTCAACCCAACTACGACCAGGGAAGAATGATAGAAGTTTACTTTACATTGGATAATCAGCACATTCTAAGAATTAAAGAAGGGGGAAATGTGTGGAGTGTACAACAATACATTCAAGCTTATCTACAAGGCATTTGAGGTCAAGGCATGGAAAAATACTGAGGCACTGTGTGTATGTTTGTGCATGAGACTAATTCCTTGACCCTGAAAATAGGACAAGGAACAGAATGTGTGATAAGGAGTGCTAAACACAGCCTCCTAAGAATGTGGTTTGAGTGCTTTTAGATGTAATAAGGCCATATGTGCCTCATGACCCGACCCCAAATAGCCACATGGTGGATGTTTCTTGTTTGTCTAAACTGTAATTCAACTAGCCTTCTCAATAAGTACTTGGCAGATGAATCTTAAAGCAGCACTCTCTTGGAGGAGCTGCTCCCCTCCCTGTTCAGCTGTAATTGTCTGAATACTTATTTCTTGGCGTTCACTGCAGAGCAAGCTGCAGCATGGCTGCCGGCATTTATTCATGCAAGCTTCCAGCTTGCTTATCTATGTCTGCAGCTCAATTTTACAGGCTGCTCTTTGTTAAAAATATATATATAATAATAATTTGTGGACTTCTTTTTATTGAAAAGAAAACTTTATCAAGGACTGTTTTGCTCTATCTGCCTAAATAATTTCTTTTCAACTCCTGTAACAATAATAGTTAATGTCATAGCAAACATTTGTAAAGTATTTTTATGTATGAATAAGCAAGATAGCAAACTCTTAGTAGTGGCTGTTTTTAATTTATTTATATAAATGTGTTGGGTACAAGTGTAATTTAGTTCCATGCATAGATTGCAGAGTGATAAAATCAGGACTTTTAGGGTATCCATCACTCAAATAATGTACATTATAACTCCTAAGTAATTTGTCATCATACACCCCCTACTACCTTCTCACCCTTCTACATCAGGAGTACGTGGCCCTCAATGAACAACACAACATAGATAAATTGTTTTCTGAGACTTACATTTAAAAATCAACCTAAGAGAAAAGATGATTCCTAAGCCAATACAATGTTGGTTATATATATATACACACACATATATATATGCACACACATATATATATATGCTTATACTCAAGAAACTTATACAGTCTTTCCTATGCACAAACCCAAAAGTAAAGCCAAATGGCTCCATGCAATAAACATCATGGTAATAACGTAAAAAAAAAAAAATCTTTCTCCAATGAATGTAAATTCAGAAAGAAAATGAAGGAACTGTTCCTCTAGATGTATGGAAATCAACATAAAGATGCACAAAGACACAGGAAACACAGAAAAGCAAGGTGTATGATACTTTCAAAGAAACACAATAATTCTCCAGTATTTCAGCCTTTTTTTTTTTTTTTTTGAGATGGAGTCTCACTCTGTTGCCCAGGCTGGAGTGTAGTGGTGTAATCTCTGCTCACTGCAACCTCTGCCTCCTGGGTTCAAGAAATCCTCCTGCCTCAGTCTCCTGAGTAGCCAGGATTAAAGGCACCTGCCACCACGCCCAGCTAATTTTTATATTTTTAGTAGCAACGGGGTTTCAACATGTTGGCCAGAGTGGTCTTGAACTCCTGACCTCAGCTGATCTACCTACCTCGGCCTCCCAAAGTGCTGAGATTACAGGTGTGAGCCACTGTGCCCGGCCCAAATTTTCAGACCTTTAAAGAGGTTTTTATTTTTTTGCAGTACAAGATTTAATAGAGTGAAAACAGAGCTTCCATAAAATGGGAGGGGACCCAAAGGGGGTTGCCATTGCCTGCTTGAATGCCTGGGTTTATATCCCGATCATTATCCCTCCCGCTGTGCTCTCAGGTGATAGATGATTGGCTATTTCTTTACCTCAGTTTTTGCCTAATTAGCATTTTAGTGAGCTCTCTTTACTACCTGATTGGTCGGGCGTGAGCTAAGTTGCAAGTCCCGTCTTTAAAGGTGGATGTGGCCACTTTCCCAGCTAGGCTTAGGGATTCTTAGTCAGCCTAGGAAATCCAGCTAGTCCTGTCTCTCAGTCCCCGCTCTCAACAGGAAAACCCAAGTGCTGTTGGGGAGGTTGGCTGATGACCGCTCTAACTGCTTCCTGCTGAATTGGGGCATAGTAGGGGTTGTGCAGTTGAGATTTCCTTGGGACGGGTGCCTTCGATGTCATTAACATCGGAGCATGGGCTAGCAAGCCAGTCCAGGGGTCCATGGTAGATCTTAGTCATGGACCGTATCTGGGGCTCCATTTGAAGAATGATTTGTAGCTTTACAGCTTTGATTCTGGAAAAGACAAATTTAACAAGGATGTTAAAGATACAGAGATTGAAATGTATGGCCTGCAGTGCAGGGGATTATTTCTTGGCACACTTTGCAGGCCCTGACTATCTGCTTGATAGTTTTGAAAAGGCCTGGTCCAGTAAATAATAATTTGGCCATCTGATGGGTGCTATCAATGCCTAAGTGAAAGGTTTGGTGAAGGGTTTTAAGTAATTTCCATTGATTAGCTATAGGCAAAATTATTTTTCCTTCTTTGGTGGCTAACAATCCTGAGGGAAGGAAACTATGTCCTCGTGAGATTCCCCATTCTATTTCTTCTGCTGACTACTGGGGCTTGGTTTCCCAGAGGGGATTACCCCATACTAGGGGTCCTTCTATAAGCATTTCTAATGGAGGGTCCTGCCTTGCGGCTCTTTTTGCTTCAATATCCGCTTGGCGGTTCCCTTCTATTTCCCTTTCCTTTTTGATGACCCCAGCAGTGTAAGACTGCCACCAAAGAGGTTTTTAAAAAAAATCTACTCAGACAAAAATAAGGAGAAAAGAATAAAAAAGAATAAACAAAGACTGTGAGATGTTTGCGACTATATAAAGTGACTAAACTTAAAAATTATCATTATTTCTGAGGAATAAAACACATCAAAAAGTTTAGAACAATTATTTAAGAAAATAATTGATGAAAACTTCCCAACTTTACCAATAGAATTAGACATACATATACAGGAAGCTCAGCAATCACCAGCAGAATACATTGCAAAACAGACTTCATCATGGCACATGATGAATATCTAAAGTGAAAGTGAAAGAAGTAATTATGAAATAAAGAAAACCACATCAGACAAAAAGCAGACTTCTCAGCAGAAACTTTACTGATCAGGAGAGAATGGGATGGCACTTTTAGAGTGTTGCAAGAAAAGTGCCAGCCAAAAATTTACATCAAGGTAGATTAACCTTCACAAACGAAGAATATAAAGTCTTATCCTGACAGACAAATGCTAGGGAAACCAATTACCACTAGACTGGGCCTATAAAAGATGTTCAAGGGATTTCTAGTATAAAAATAAAGTTTAATATTCACCATCATTAAAACATATAAAAGTATAAAACTAACAGGTCTTATAAAACAAAAGAGAAAAGAAATAAATCAAATTACAACATGACAGAACTTTATTAAACCACAAAGGTAGATAAAAAGAAAAAAAACACACAAAAAAATTAACATTATGACAGTAACAAAACCTTACATATTAATATTAACCTTGAATATAAATCAATGAAATCCTTCATTGAAATGTACAGATTTATAAAATGAATAAGAAAAAATGATCCAACTATATGTTGCCTATAAGAATCTCACCTTACTTGTAAGACACATGTAGATTAAAAGTAAAGGGTGGAAAATAGTAATACAAATTAGAAACCAAAAGCAAACTGCAATATCTATACTTACATCAAGTAAAACAGACTTTAAATAAAAAGCAGTAACAAAAAGGATAAAGAAGGTCATCATCCAATAATAAAGAAATCATTTCAGCAAAAGGATATAACAATTCTAAATATCTATGCACCCAACATCAAAGCACCCAGATTTTAAAAGAAATATTATTAAACCTATAGAAAGAGATAGACAGTAATATAATAATAGTGGAAAAATTTAACATTCTACTCACAACGCTAGAGAGACCATTGAGGTAGAAAAGTTGGCAAATCAACAAAGTATCCCCAGAACAAAATTATATCAACTACCTAGACCACAGAATAAAACTACAAATCAATATCAATAGAAATTTCAGAAACTATAAATTTACAAAGAATTTAAACAACATACTCATAAACAGTCACTGTGTAAATGAAGTAATTAACATGGACGGCCAGGGGTGGTAACTCACACCTGTAATCACAGCACTTTGGGAGGCCGAGGCAGGTGGATCACCTGAGGTCAGGAGCTTGAGACTAGCCTGGGCAACATGGCAAACCCCATCTCTACCAAAAATACAAAAAAAGAGCTAGATGTGGTGGTGCGCACCGATGGTCCTAGCTACTCGGGAGGCTAAGATAAAAAGATCGCTTGAGCCTGGAAGGCAGAGGTTGCAGTGAGCCAAGATTGTGCCACTACACTCCAGCCTGGGTGACAGAGTAAAACCCATCTCAAAAAGAAAATTAAGATGAAAATTAAAAGTTTGTGGGAAAAAAAGATGAAAATAGAAACACAATATAATAAAATGTGAGATACAGTAAATATAGTACTAAGAGGGCAGTTTATAGCCTAAATGCCTGCACCAAAAAAGTAGAAAGCTTACATATTAAGGACCTGGCATCACACTTCAAGGAACTAGAATATTAATAACAAAACAAATTCCAAGTTAGAAGAAGAAAAACATAACAAAACTCAGAACAGAACCAAATGAAATACAGACCAAAACAATAAAAACGATCAACAGAAGAGTTGGTTTTTCAAAAAGACAAAATTGATAAATTGCTAGCTAGATTCATCACAAACAGAAGACGGATCTAAATAAACAAAATCAGAAATGAAAGAATAGACATTACAATGGATACAACAGTAATACAAAAGATCACTAGAAATGATTATAAACAACTAGACAGTCACAAACCTGAAAACTTAGAATAAATAAATTTATGGAAACATACGACCTCCCAAGATAGAGCCAGAAAGAAATAGAGTACCTGAACAAACCATTAATGAGTAGCATGATTGAGTCAGTAATTAAAAATGTCTTGACAAAGAAAAGCTTAGGACTAGAAAAATGCACAGCCAAATTCTAACAAATGTACAAAGAGTAATAATCCTCTTGAAACTCTTCCCAAAAATTGAGGATAATGAAATTCTTCCTAAGTCACTCTGAGGTCAGTATCACCCTGATACCAACATTAAGCAAGAACACAACAAAGAAAACTATTATTGTAATATTATTTATTATGTTATTATTAAAAATAGACAAATGGGACTTTAAAAAGTTTTAGCACAGCAAAAAAAAATAATCAAACTAAACAGGCAACCTACAGAATAAATGAACATATTTGCAAACTATGTGCCAAAATGAAAGTAATATTCAGAATTTACAAGTAACTTGAACAACTCAAAAATATCATAATAAAGAATCCCATTGAAAAATGGGTAAATAACATTACTAAGCATTTTTCAATAAAGACATGCAAATAGCCAACACATGACAAAAATGCTCAATCTCAACTATAAATAGAGCTAGCATTTGATTTAAAAGTCTCATCACTGGGTATCTACTCAAAGAAAAATAGTTTATTATAAGAAAATGATACCTATACTTGAATATTTATTGCATGCTCACAATAGCAAACCATATATACAAGAAAAGCTTAATATTCAAACTATACAGGAAATTCAAAGCAAAGAGAAGTATAATAACAATAAAAATCCAACTGAAAAATGGTCAAAAGACTCAAAAAATATTTTGCCAGCAAATATATACACATGACCAATAGGTATATAAAATAAGTGATTAATATCACCTACCAACAGGCAATTGCAAATGAAAACAATGATGACCTATCACTTGAACTGTGTTAGGATTGCTAATATCAAAAACAGAAAATAGAGAAATAAGTAACATCTGTCATTGTTGTTCCTGAGATTTCTGAAACAAATCTTAATATCACCACTGCTCTCACACATTTCAGACATGATGGGAAAACTTAAGAAATAACCTAACATGCAGTTCCTCAAAAATACTCAGAGATATTTTTATATTCCCCCAAAGCAATGGAAGAGCAGGTATACCATGCAGTACGTTATAAGCCATAAAGAGGAGTTTAGTTCTCACGGTACCCTCAAAGGAAAATCACTAAATAGGAAGTAGAGTCCTTAGAAAGAATTTAAGGATATGGGACAACAATGTTCCTACTTGAGAGCTAGAGAAAAAAAAATGGCTTTTTAGGAAATCTTTGCACTGAAGCAGAGCATCCCATACCACATTTTAAGGTCTGGCATTCTTTTTGACCTTTGAACCTCTCATCTGTGTTATCTGCTTCATTCATGCTTACCTACCTGAGTTTTAGACTACTGTCTCATGTCTCTTCACATTCTAGGGCTCTTTTATTTGCTCAAGGCAGGAGATCAGATCAGAGTTAGAGACAGTAAGGCCCGTTTTGTTAGAAAAAAGTAACATGACTTGCTAGGATTCTCCAGTTACCAACCTAGTACCATGTTCAGTAGAGAAAATATTATGAAAGATTCTAGATATTTAATTCCAAAATACTGTTTTATGATAGAACCTTTAGAATATTTAGAACATATTTTACATTTCTGGGTCTGTAGCTCTGCTATCCAATACTACTGAATTTAAAATTGGTCCTGGATATTAGATTTTAATATTTGGGCAACAATATTTATTGCCATTGAATTTCTAGAGATGGGGGTGAAACCCCATCTCTACTAAATATACAAAAATTAGCTGGGCGTGGTGGTGCACATTTATAGTCCTAGCTACTCAGAAGGCTGAGGCAGGAGAATCACTTGAACCTGGGAGGCGGAGGTGGCAGTGAGCCGAGATCAAGCCACCGCGCTTCACCCTGGGCGACAGAGTGAGAATCCATTCCCCTCCCCAACCAAAAAAAAACACCGAAATATCCAGGCAACAAAAAGCATGATGAATGTAATTGTTCCTCACATTTCAATACTAACACTAAATGGAAATGCTCCACTTAAAAGACAGAACTGCAGAATGGATAAGAACTCACCTGCTGTCTTCAGGAAACTCACTTAACACAAGGACTCAAATAACATATAGGGATGGACAAAGACATTTCATGCAAATGGACACCAAAAGCAAGCAGGGATAGCTATTCTTATATCAGACAAAACAAATTTTAAAGCAACAGTGGTTAAAAAAGACAAAGAGGGACACTATATAATCATAAGTGGCCTGATCCAACAGGGAAACATCACAATCCTAAACATATACGCACCTAACACTAGAGCTCCAAAATTTATTTATTTATTTATTTATTTATTTATTTTTTTTTTTTTGAGACGGAGTCTCGCTTTGTCGCCCAGCCCAGGCTGGAGTGCAGTGGCGCGATCTCGGCTCACTGCAAGCTCCGCCTCCCGGGTTCGCCATTCTCCTGCCTCAGCCTCCCGAGTAGCTGGGACTACAGGCGCCCACAACCGCGCCCGGCTAATTTTTTGTATTTTTAGTAGAGACGGGGTTTCACCATGGTCTCGATCTCCTGACCTTGTGATCCGCCCGCCTCGGCCTCCCAAAGTGCTGGGATTACAGGCGTGAGCCACCGCGCCCGGCCTAGAGCTCCAAAATTTATAAAACAATTACTAATAGACCTAATAAATGAGATAGACAGCAACACCATAAGAGTGAGGGACTTCAGTACTCCCACTGACAGCACTAGACAGGTCATTAAGACAGAAAGTAAACAAAGAAACAAAGGATTTAACTCTACCCTGGAACACATGAAGTTAACAGATATATACAAAACATTTAATCCAACAACTGAAGAACACACATTCTATTCAACAGCGCATGGAAGTTTTTCCAAGATAGATCATATGATAGGCCTTAAAACGAGCCTCAGTAAATTTAAGAAAATTGAAATTACATCAAGCACTCTCTCAGAGCACAGTGGAATAAAACTGGAAATCAATTCCCAAAGGAACTTTCAAAACCGTGCAAATACATGGAAATTAACCTGCTCCTGAATGAGCATTGGGTCAAAAACAAAATCAATATGGAACATAAAAATTTTTCAAACTGAATGACAATAATGACACAACCGATCAAAACCTCTGGGATACAGCTAAGGTGGTAAGAGGAAAGTTCATATCCCCAAATGACTACATCAAAAAGTCTGAAACAGAACAAAAAGACAATCTAAGGTCGCATCTCAAGGAACAAGAACAAACCAAACCCAGCAGAAAAAACAAAATAACCATGATCAGAACAGAACTAATTGAAACTGAAAGAAAAAAATAAAAAAGGTAAATGAAACAAAGAGCTGCTCCTTAGAAAAGATAAATAAAATTGATAGGCCTTTAGCAAGATTAACCAAGAAAAGAAGAGAGAAAATCCACATAACCTCACTGAGAAATGAAACAGGAGATATTATAACTGACACCACTGAAAGGCAAAGAATTATTCAAGGTTACTATGAACACCTTTACACACATAAACTAGAAAACCTAGAAGAAATGGATAAATTGCTGGAAAAATACAACCCTCCTAACTTAAATGAGGAAGAATTAGATACCCTGAACAGACCAATAACAAAGAGTGAGATTAAAATGGTAATTTAAAAATCACCAAGAAAAAAAGTCCAGGACTAGACAGATTCACAGAATTCTACCAGATATTCAAAGAATTGGTACCAATCGTTTTGACACTGTTCCACAAGATAGGGAAAGAAGGAACCCTCCCTAATTCATTCTGTAAAGCCAGCATCACCCTAATACCAAAACCAGGAAAAGACAAAACCAGAAAAGAAAACTACAGATTAATATCCTTGATAAACATTGATGCTAAAATTCTTAACAAAATACTAGCTAACCAAATCCAACAACATGTCAAAAAGATAATCCACCATAATCAAGTTTGTTGCATACCAGGGATGCAGGGATGGTTTGACACACACAAGTCAACAAATGTGATACACCACATAAATAGAATTCAAAACGAATTCACATGACTATTTCAATAGATGCAGAGAAAGCATTTGACAAAAGCCAGCATCCCTTTATGATTAAAACTCTCAGCAAAGTTGGCATACAGGCGACACAACTTAATGTAATAAAATATATCTATGACAAACCCACAGTCAAAATAATAGTGAATGGGGAAAAGTTGAAAGCATTCCCTCTGAGAACAGAAAAAAGAAAGGATGCTCACTCTCAACACTCCTCTTCAACACAGTTCTGGAGTCCTATCCAGAGAAATAAGACAAGAAATAAACAGCATCCAAATCAGTAAACAGGAAGTCAAACTGTACCTGTTTGCTGATGATGAGATCATTTACCTTGAAAACCCTGAGGACTCCTCCAGAAAGCTCCTCAAACTGATAAAAGAATTCAGCAGTTTCTGGATACAAGACTAATGTAAAAAAATCAGTAGCTCTTTTATTCACCAACAGCAAGCAAATGGAGAAATAATCAAGAACTCAACCTCTTTTACAATAGCTGAACAAAAATAAAATACTTAGGAACATACCTAATGAAGGAGTCGAAAGAACTCTACAAGGAAAACTACAAAACACTGCTGAAAGATATCATAGATGACACAAACAAATAGAAACACAGCCCATGCTCATGGATGGGTAGAATCAAATTTGTGAAAATGACCATACTGCCAAAAGCAATCTACAAATTCAACAGAATCCTCATCAAAATACCGCCATCATTCTTCACAGAGTTAGAAAAAACAATTCTAAAATTCATATAGAGCCCACATAGCCAAAGCAAGACTAAGCAAAAAGAACAAATCTGGAGGCACCACACTACCTGATTTCAAACTATAAGGCTGTAGTCACCAAAACAGCATGGTACTGGTATAAAAATAGGCACATAGACCAAAGGAAGAGAGAACCCAGAAATAAACCCAAATGCTTACAGCCAACTGATCTTCAACAAAGCAAACAAAAACATAATGTGGGGAAAGGACACCCTTTTCAACAAATGGTGCTGGGATAATTGGCCAGTCACATGTAGGAGAATGAAACTGGATACTCATTTCTCACCTTATACCAAAAATCAACTCAAGATGAATTAAGGACTTAAACCTAAGACCTGAAACTATAAAAATTTGCAAGATAACCCTTCTAGGCATTAGCTAGGCAAAAATTTCATGACCAAA
The DNA here is from genome assembly GCF_024542745.1 of Macaca thibetana thibetana. Classification (NCBI taxonomy): domain Eukaryota; kingdom Metazoa; phylum Chordata; class Mammalia; order Primates; family Cercopithecidae; genus Macaca; species Macaca thibetana. The sequence continues at coordinate 1,195,005 of NC_065596.1, forward strand.
AACCCAAAAGCAAATGCAGTAAAAACAAAGACAAATAGCTGGGACCTAAATAAACTAAAGAGATTTTGCATGGCAAATGAAACAGTCAGCAGAGTAAACAGAGAACTCACAGAGTGGGAGAAAATCTTCACAATCTATACATCTGCCAAAGGACTAATATCCAGAATCTACAGTGAACTCAAACAAATCAGTCAGAAAAGAAAATCCCATCAAAAAGTGGGCCAAAGACATGAATAGACAATTCTCAAAAGAAGATATAAAAATGGCTAACAAACATTTAAAAAGTTCAACATCACTAATGATAAGGGAAATGCAAATCAAAACCACAATGCCATACCACCTTATTCCTGCAAGAATGGCTATAATCAAAATATCAAAAAACTGTAGATGTTGGCTTGGATGCAGAGATCAGGGAACACTTCTACACTGCTAGTGGAAAGGTAAACTAGTACAGCTGCTACGGAAAAAAGTGTGGAGATTCCTTAAAGAATTAAAAGTAGAACTACCATTTGATCCAGCAATCCCACCACTGGGTAACTACCCACAGGAAAAGAAGTCATTATTTGAAACATAGACCAATGGAACAGAGAACCCAGAAATAAACCCAAATACTGACTACTTGAAAAAGATACTTGAACATCCATATTTCTAGCAGCACAATTCACAATTTCAGACTCGTGGAACCAACCAAAATGCCCATCAATCAATGAGTAGATAAAGAAACTATGACATGTACATATATGTTGGAATACTACTCAGCCACAAAAAGAAATTAACAGCATTTGCAATGACCTGGATGATATTGGAGATTATTATCCTAAGTGAATTAACTGAGGAATGGAAAATCAAACATATATTCTTGCTGATATGTGGGAGGTAAGCTATGAGGATGCAAAGGCATAAGAATGATAAAATAGACTTTGAAGACTTGGGGGGAAGAGTAGGAAGGGAGAGGGATAAAAGACAACATATATGGTGCAGTGTATACTGCTCAGGTGATGGGTCCATCAGGGTCTCACAAATCACCACTAAAGAACTTACTCATCTAACCAAATACCACCTGTACCCCAATAAATAATGGCACAATGAAATTAAAAAAATTATTATTATACTTACAGACCAGCTCACATAATGAATAGTCCATAAACTATTACACAGGCTGGGCACGGTGGCTCACACCTGTAATCCCAGCATTTTGGGAGGCCGAGGTGCGTGGATCACCTGAGGTCAGAAGTTCGAGACCAGCCTGACCAACACAGTGAAACCCTGCCTCTACCAAAAATACAAAAATTAGCTGGGCATATTGGCGGGCACCTGTAATCCCAGCTACCTGGGAGGCTGAGGCAGGGGAACTGCTTGAACCCGAAAGGCAGAGGTTGCAATGAGCCAAGATCACACCATTGCACTCCAGTCTGGGCAACAGAGCAAGACTTCATCTCAAAAAAAAAAAAGAAGAAAGAAAAAGAAAAAGAAAAAAACTACTAAACAAACAAACAAAAAATTATGGGTCTAACATGAGTAACAGTCAAATTAAAACAGGTATTTTGCATGGGGAGACTCTGAAGCATAAACCAAAAAGTTATACCGTAATAAATTTAATACAAAGCAGAGAGCATAGACTTACTTTCAGTAATTTTGAGAATTTTTGTTTTCTCTCTAGTAAATTAGACACCTTCTTAAAATGATTTATTTTGTTCCAATATTACTTTTTTTGGGCTAAAAATAGTTTCAAACATACACTAACACAAACACACTACATAATTTATTTACACCTAAGATTTATCTTTAGACTAATAGATCTGTATATTTAATTCCATGTAAATCAATACTAAGAGTTCATATATGCTTGCAGCCAGAGGCCACATGTTAAAATAAAAATATATTAAAATTTTAAAAAATATTTATTCAGGACACAGAAATGTATGGATTTTACTTGGGTTTGTATATAATTTTCATTATGACCATAAAAATGACCCTATAGTCAATAGCAACTTAATTGTACATTTAAAAATAACTAAAACTGAAGAACTGAATTGCTTGTAATACAAAGAATAAATGCTAGAGGTAATGGATATGTCATTTCCTCTGATGTGATTATTACATATCACATGCCTGTATCAAAATATGCCATATATGGCATAAACATATACACATATTACATATCCACAAAAATTAAGAAAAATAAATTTGAATGTAAAAATAAGAATAAAATTTAACCTATAGGAACAATATTTTTTAACTTATTGGCAATTTAAAGCCACTGGCAAAAAGATTACTAGAGATCTCAGTCCATTATCTTACCAAATAGTGTATTGTTACCATCTTTTACCTACACCACTGAATAAGGTGGAATAGGTTAAAGTTAGTGGCATAATGCTTCAATGAATTCATGATAGTATTTAACATGTTAAAAATGCTGAATTAAAAAGTTCACACATAATTTATAATTTTAAAATATAATGTATATTATTCCATAAAAGTACAATATTACTAACTTAATGTTAACTAAATAAGAAAGCTTTTCTTTCATAATGATGCAGAAAAATATTACTCTGAACACCTACCTCATGCATAACTCAATATTATGTTAACCCAAAGAGCCTCTTTACTTAAATTTTCATCATGTATCTTACATTTTAAGGTCCTTACCTTTCCATAGAAAAGGTCACAAATAATACCTACCTAATAAAAAAGAATCTCTCATATCTTTTATGCAGCAACAATTAGTCACGTTTTCGCATGTGAATACACTAGGAATGGTGAAACAGCATGAAGTAATTTAAGAGTTTAACTCCATTATTATTCGCTTTTAAAAAATTCTGTATTTTCAAAAAAAAAGTATACTTTGAATGTAATTATAACTCTCCAAAAAAATTCTACTTCTTTTAAAGTTATACACAATTAATGCTTACACAAACTTTAGTTTGTATTATTTCCTACACTCAGCACTCTGATTTAGTGTAATGTCTAAAGTTTGAGTGCCCTAGATATTTCTACCGTGAATTATTCCCTGATATTTACATAGACTTAATTTTGGATTGAACATCTTTCATATTTAATGCATCTGCAAAAATATATTTTAGTATGAACTCTTTGGTGTTTTATAATTTGTAGTTTTTGAAAAAATGTTTTTCCAAATTCAGCATATTTGTAGGGTTTTCTTCAATATAAACTCCTTGATACTGAACAAAATTTTAATAACTCCCTCAGGGTTTTCCTGTAGTACAAAATGTGTACAATAAGCTCTGTGATACAAGTAAAGGTATTACAACCCTCTTCATATTTGTAATGCTTTTTCAAAATAAATACTCTTCTGCACTTTAAAGACATACGTTCTTATCTTTTGATGGTAATTAGACTTTTAATGCTTTTATTTAGTATGAACTCTTTGATTTTGAGTAAGATGTGAGCAGGTATTAATGGTTTTTTTACTTTGTCTATATTTGTACATTTGTTTTCAAATATAAACGCTTTCTGGTGCAATAAGCTGTAAGCATTGGTTAGAAGCTTGGCCACATTGTTCACAGTGGTAGTTTTTTCCAGTATGAATTATCTTACCCACAATCAATTGTTGACAATCATTTAAAGTCTTTGTCACATTCTTCACATTTCTAGGATTTGTCAGGAGCATGATTTTCTTTGTTTAGAAAAGTTTGAGGTGCTGTCAAAAGCATTGGCACATCTTTCAGATCTGCAGTTTGTCTTCAGTATGAATAATCTTATATCTGTTAAGAATTGAGGACTTTTTTAGGCTTTCCATATTATTCACACTTGTAAGATTTCTCTCCAATATGAGTTATCTTATCTGTAGTGAGATGTAAGGACTGGTTAAAGGCTTTGCCAATTTTTTCCCATTTGTAGGGTTGCTGTCCAGCATGAATTTTTTTATGTTTAGTTAGGGCTGAGGACTAGAAAAACACTTTGCCACATTCTTCACATTTGTAGGGTTTTACTCCAGTATGAAATTATCTTACGTTTAAAAAAGGTTGAAGACAGGTTAAAAGATTTCCCACATTTCTTCAGATTTGCAGGGTTTCTCTCCAGTTTGAATTCTCTTATGGTTACTCAGGATTGAAGACTGCTTAAAGGCTTTGCCACATTTTTCACATTTTTAAGGTTTCTCTCCAGTGTGCATCCTCTTACGTCTACTTAGGGGTGAGGATCATATGCTTTGCCACATTCTTCACATTCGTAGGGGTTATTTGCAGTATGAATTATCTTATGTGTAGTAAGATTTGAGAATTGATTAAAAGCTTTCCCACATTCTTCACACTTGTAAGGTTCCTCTCCAGTGTGAATTATCTAATGTTTAGTAAGATTTGAGGATTAAAAGCTTTTTCACATTCTTCACATTTGTAGGGTTTCTCTCCAGTGTGCATCCTCTTATGTTTAGCATTGAGGACCATATACATGCTTTGCCACATTCTTCATATTTGTAAGGTTTCTCTCTAGTATGAATTATCTCATGTTCAGTAAGCGTTGAGAAACTTATAAATGCTTTCCCACATGCTTTACCCTTTTTAAGGTTTCTCTCAAGTATGAATTCTCTTATGCTTAAAAAGGGTTGAGGACCAGATAAATGATTTACCACATTCGTCACACTTGTAAGGTTTCTCTCCAGTATGAATTATCTTATGCGTAGCAAGATTTGAGGATCGATTAAACGCTTTGCCACATTCTTCACACTTGTAAGGTTTCTCTCCGGTATGAATTATCTTATGTGTACTAAGATTTGAGGATTGACTAAAAGCTTTGCCACATTCTTCACATTTGTAGGGTTTCTCTCCAGTGTGAATCCTCTTATGTTTAGATAGGGTTGAGGACAATATAAAAGCTTTGCCACATTCTTCACATTTGTAGGGTTTCTCTCCAGTATGAATTATCTTATGTGCAGTAAGGGTTGAGGATTGGCTAAAAGCTTTGCCACATTCTTCACATGTGTAGGGTTTCTCTCCAGTGTGCATTCTCTTATGTGTAGTTAGGGCTGAGGATCGGCTAAATGCTTTACCACATTCTTCACATTTGTAGGGTTTCTCTCTAGTATGAATTTTCTTATGTTCAGTAAGGTTTGAGGACCATATAAATGCTTTGCCACATTCTTCACACTTGTAAGGCTTCTCTCCAGTATGAATTATCTTATGTTTAGTAAGATTTGAGGATCGATGAAAAGCTTTGCCACATTCTTCACATTTGAAGGGTTTCTCTCCAGTGTGAATCCTTTTATGTTTACTTAGGGTTGAGGGCCATATAAATGCCTTACCACATTCTTCACATTTGTAGGGTTTCTCTCCAGTATGAATTATCCTGTGTGTAGTAAGGTGTCCGAACTGTCTAAAAGCTTTGGCACATTCTTCACATTTGTAGGGTTTCTCTCCCGTGTGCAGCCTCTTATGTCTAGTTAGGGTTGAGGACCATATAAATGCTTTGCCACATTCTTCACATTTGTAGGGTTTCTCTCCAATGTGCATCCTCTTATGTATGGTTAGGGCTGAGGGTTGGCTAAATGCTTTACCACATTCTTCACATTTGCAGGGTTTCTCTCCAGTGTGTATCCTCTTATGTATGGTTAGTGTGGAGGATTGGCTAAATGCTTTGCCACATTCTTCACACTTGTAAGGTTTCTCTGCAGTATGAGTTATCTTATGTGTAGCATAATTTGAGGATCGATTAAAAGCTCTGCCATATTCTTCACATTTGTAGGGCTTTTCTTCAGTATGAGGCTTCTTATGATTAGTAAGGGTTGAGGACCAATTAAAGGTTTTTCCACATTCTTTACATTTGTATGGCTTCTCTGTAGTATAAATGCTTTTATGGTGGGTTTTGTGTGAAAGCATGCAAAATGATTTGACACAATTTTTACATTTGAAAGGTTTCTTTCTAGTATGTCTTATCTTATATCTGTTTAAATTTATAAATTTATAAAAGACTTTCATATATTTACCACATTGAGATACTTTGCCCTGGGTAGTTGTGAAACACTGGTTAAGTACATTATAGCCTTCTTTGTGTACCTTACACTCATCCACACTTTTACAACCTTTTCTTAACTGTAAGTTCTCATGTCCACATTTTTCAAATCTTCTTAGTATTACTTTTTGAAAAGAATCTTCCATGCCCTGCTCTGGCCAAATGTCTTGAGCAAAATGAGGACATATACCTGGAAAAAAGAAAATTAAAATAATTTACTCCACTTACTATATAAATATAGTTTAAAAATCTTACCTATAAAATTATACAACCTACATAAACAAGATGGTTTTGCAAAAATACCACAGACCCTAATTCTTTCACAGACATTTAAATGTAAGAAAAACATACAAACCAAAATACATCTGTGGGAAATTTATAAATCAGTTAAGTGTGTGCAGTGTTCCAGATGAGCACAATGCAAAAAACCACATAGAAGAAAAAGAAAAGTCTAAATTAACCCAACACAGCTTTTCCTGCTTCCCACTATAACATAGTGCCTTTAGAAGTAAATTGCAAACTCTTGATTTCTGTTTTAAAAGAAAGGTAAGATACTGGCACATTCATTGTCATTTCTGGCTTTTAGGGGCTTTTCCTGACACTGGTTTCTGTCTCTCATGACATAAAGTGCTGACAGAAATGGTGGTATACTTTGGAATGAGAGTTTCAGTCTGCTGAGATCAAAGAAAAATGTTCCAGCAGCAGCCAGACTGCAGTGCCACAGAAAAGGAACAAGTGTAGCAAGTGATTACTGACTCCTACAAAGTAACATGAATAAACTCTAACTAAAAAATAAACACAAAATTTCAGGCAACACAGGTCCTAAGAATATGTCTGAAAAACTCCCATAATCACGAGCCAAGATAATTGTTTTCAGACTATGCCAGGAGCTACATTATAAAAATTTTGACAGGTAGTTTTTTTAATGTAAAAAACTGAAAGCTTATAATATATACAAAATAGGGCAGTATCATCCCATCAAAAATAGCATAAAATTTTCTGAAATATAAAAAACTAAGATTTATACATTAATTTTAAGAATTGTTAATAAATTGAATACTGATTAAAACAAGAACAGAGACAAGTATGGAAAATCAGAAAAATGAGGACGAGAACAAAAATATTTAACATTTCAAAAAAAGACAGAAACTGTGGATGTAAAAAATACAAAAGGAAACTAAAAGATCCTAAAAGTTAGAAAAAAAAGATGTAAAAATAAAGGAGCTCCGTTGAGGTTTTGGCTGGGGGGCGGTGGCTCACGCCTGTAATCCCAACACTTTGGTAGGCCAAGACAGGCGGATCATGAGGTCAGGAGATCGAGACCATCCTGGCTAACATGGTGAAACCCCATCGCTACTAAAACAATAGAAAAAATTAGCCGGGCGTGGTGGTGGGTGCCTGCAATCCCAGCTACTCTGGAGGCTGAGGCATGAGAATGGCATGAACCTGGGAGGCTGAGCTTGTACTGAGCCAAGAACGTGCCACTGTACTCCAGCCTGGGCAACAGAGGCAGACTCTGTCTCAAACAAACAAACAAAAAAAGAAGCTCAACAAATATATATGCAAATACACAAAAGTAGAATTTCTTAGCATTATCCTAGTGGTGCAGAAAACATTTTTAATTATTCTCTGAAATTTGAAAGATAAAAGCAGAGAAATCATTATAAACATCTGTTAATGAATATACAATATAAAAGATATAAATAGCAACATAAATGACAAGTTTTAGAGATGATGTAATAAAAAAGAATTTTTGTATACAGCTTAAGTTTTTTTTTTTTTGCCAGATTAAAATATATTATTGTATTTTTTACACGTTATATGTAATCACCAATGTACCACAAAAATATTTGTATAAATACACAAAACAGGCTGGGTGTAATTGCTCATGCCTGTAATCCCAGCACTTTGGGAGGTCGAGGCGGGTGGATCATGAGGTCAAGAGATTGAGACCACCTTGGCCAACATGGTGAAACCCCGTCTATACTAAAAAAGGAAAAATCAGCCAGGCATAGTGGCACATGCTTGTATTCCCAGCTACTCAGGAGGCTCAGGCAGAAGAATCACTTCAACCTGGGAGGCAAAGATTGTAGTAAGCTGAGATACACCACTGTATTCCAGCCTGGGTGAGAGAGTGAGACTATATCTCAAAAAAAAAAAAAAAAAAAAATTTGTATGCAACTTAAGTTTATTTATTTATTTTTTGCCAGATTAAAATAAATTGTTGTATCTTTTAGAGGTTATATGTAATGCCCAAGGTACCACAAAAATATTTCTATAAATTCACAAAAGAGGCTGGGTGCAGTGTCTCACACGTGTAATTATAGCACTTTGGGAGGCCGAGGTGAGTGGATCACCCGAGGTCAGGAGTTCAAGACCAGCCTGATCAACATGGAGAAACGCTGTCTCTACTAAAAATACAAAATTAGCCAGGTGTGGTGGCGCATGCCTGTCATACTAGCTACTCGGGAGGCTGAGGCAAAAGAATCACTTGAATCCGGGAGGCAGAGGTTGTGGTGAGCTGAGATCACGCCATTGCACTCCAACTTGGACAACAAGAGTGAAACTCCACCTCAAAAAGAGGAAAAAAAAAAAGAGAAAAGAAAACAATGAAAGCATATAAATACAATCTTCAAAAAGACAACAATGGAATAAGAATAAATGAGAGACACAGACGTAAAAATCAAATAAAATGCTTAATAAAATAAAGTTTCTTTCAGAAAATTATTTAAATATATAGAAAATTAACTTTTAAATTGAGACATATTTTCAATAAATAGATTTATTAAAACATTTTAAAAAGGCAAGATACATTTTGCCTTTCTACAAGAGTCAGTTGAGATCTAATTTTAAGGCCGGGTGCAGTCGCTCACGTCTGTAATCCCAGCACTTAGGGAGGTTGAGAAAGATGGATGACAAGGTCAAGGGTTCAAGACCAGCCTGGCCAACATGGTGAAAGCCCGTCTCTATTAAAAATACAAAAATTAGCAAGGTGTCGTGGCAGGCACCTGAAATCTTAGTTATTCGAAAGACTAAAGCAGAAAGTCACTTGAAACCGGAAGGCGGAGGTTGCAGTAAGCGGAGATCACGCCACTGCACTCCCGCCCGGGTAAAAGAGTGAAACTCTGTTTCAAAAAAACAAAATAAATAAAATAAATCTAATGATTAAAAAAGATTGGAAGTGGCAGGGTGGAAGTAGACATTCCATGCAAAAATTAATCAAATGAGAGCAGAAACAGTAAAAATAATCATACACAAGCTACATCTTAAGTCAAAAAGCATAATATTTTATAAAATATACTTGACATCGAAACTCCAAAGAAACAAAGAAGGACATCAAAAAACATAGATTAATTCACTGGAAACCTATGAGAAATCTGTGTGTGTGTGTGTGTGTGTGTGTGTGTGTGTGTATGTGTGTGTGTGTCTCACATTAGGGTTCCAAATACATAAAGCAAATTAGTAGAAAGGAAGCAACACAAAGAAAGCAATATAATTAGATGAAGATATTTTAATAATACACTTTCTGTAACAAAAACTAAAACAAGAAAGAACGTTAACAAGGGAACAGACTACTTAAAGGTTGTATAAAACAATTACTCCAAACAAAGCTATGGAGAACACTCCTTAACAACATCAGAATACACACCCTTCTCAATAGCTCATATGTTTTCCTTGATAGACTGCATCTTACGCCAAAAAGGAAATCTTACCAAAATTTTTATTTTTATTTATTTATTTATTTTGAGATGGAGTTTTGCTCTTGTTGCCCAGGCTGGAGTGCAATGGCACGATCTAGGCTCACCACAACCTCTGCCTCCCAGGTTCAAGCTATTCTCCTGCCTCAGCCTCCCGAGTAGCTGGGATTATAGGCATGCGCAACCACGCCTGGCTAATTTTGTATTTTTAGTAGAGACAGGGTTTCTCCATGTTGGTCAGGCTGTCTCAAACTCCCAACCTCAGGTGATCCACCTGCCTCGGCCTCCCAAACTGCTGTGAATACAGGTGTGAACCATGGCACCCAGCCTTCAAAATGTTTAAAAGTAAAATTTTATGAACTACTTTCTATGACCAAAATGGAATGAGTGTACAACGACAAGAGAAAAAAACTGAAAAATTTACAAATACACAGAAATTAAACAACACATTACTGAGTGTGCTCTTATGCAGAGATTGAAATAGTTAAATTGTGAAGAGGTCCATCCTGCTCAATGCAATCTACATATTTAATGCAATGTTTTCCAAATTCCTCATTGCATTTTTGAAGAAACAGAAACAGCAACCCCAAAAGTATATAGAAGCTCAAGAGACAATAAAGTACCCAGGAAACTTAAAAAAAAAAAATGCTGGAGGCATTAAAGTTCTTAATTCAAAACACGCTACAAAGCTACAGAATTAAAACAATTTGGTACGAACATAAAGGTAAATAAGTAGACTATAAAATAGAATGCAGCACGTATATAAACTTTTACATAGATTATCATATAAGGAGTCATTTACATACTCCTAATTATAGCGGCATTGTTACTGTAAGCTAATAGGTGAAAGCAATGCAAATTTCTTTCACTAAATAATTCAGTAGATATAATTTGAAATATAAAAATTCTGAGGCCAGGCACAGCGGCTCATACCTGTAATCCCAGCACTTTGTGAGGCTGAGGCAGGCAGATCACCTGAGATGAGGAGATCGAGGCCAGCCTGACCAACGTGGAGAAACGCCATCTCTACTAAAAATACAAAATTAGCCGGGTGTGGAGGCACATGCCTGTAATCCCAGGTACTTGGAGGGCTGAGGCAGTAGAATCGCTTGAACCTGGGATGCAGAGGTTGCGGTGAGCCGAGACTGTGCCATTGCACTCACTGCAGCCTGGGCAACAAGAGTGAAACTCTGTCTAAAAAAAAAAAAAAAAACCAAATTCTAGAATATAACTCAGTATTCAAAAAGCAGGAAATATTCTACGAACTATAAATATAAATCTTGACAGCATTATGCAAAATGAAATGAGCCAGCCACAAAAAGACAGAGATTGTATGAGATATATGAAGGAGTTACACTCTTAGAAACAAAGAACAGAGTGGTTTTTGCAAAGTGCCATAAAACAGAAAAAACTGGGGCCAGGCATGGTGGCTTACATCTGTAATCCCAGCACTTTGGGAGGCCGAGGCGGGTGTATCACCTAAGGTCAGGGGTTTGAAACCAGCCTGGCCAACATGGCGAAACCCCATCTACTAAAAATGTAAAAATTAGCCAACCATGGCGGTGGGCACCTGTCATCCCAGCTACTCAAAACGCTGAGGCACTAAAATTGCTTGAACATGGGAGGTGGAGGTTACAGTGAGCTGAGATAGCACCATTGCACTCCAGCAAGGATTGACAGAGCAAGACTCCATCTCAAAAAAGAAAAAAAGAAGGAAAAATTGGTAGTTGTTTAATATGTATGAAGATTTAGCTTTGCAAGAGAAAAACATTTTAGCAATATGTTGCATGACAATGTCAAGGTAACTATTATGACTAAACTGAATATTTAAAATATTTTGTGGTAAATTTTGTTGTGTTTTTTGGACAAGTAAAAATAAACAATAATACCTAAAAGAGATACAGAATTATGATTGTTTTAAATTATACTCAAATCCAAGTGTTTCTACCTCAAAAAATTATATAGATTCACAAATAAATAGGATGTTGAAATTACAAGAATTTTATGACTTCTCATCTACACAGGATTAGAAAAACATTCACAACAAACTTACACAACAAATATACATGTTATTAAAAAAATACAAGGATAACATTTATACAGGCAAACAAACAGATAGATAGAGATAATTCTATTAGAAAAAGACATATGGCTAATTCATATATAATTTTGCCCCACAATGTCTTAAATTGTATAATTGTATAAAGTTAAATATTGGCATGCACAATTATAATATATACTAAAAAATCAAAACACAATTAACGGATGTGTGATGGCATACCCTAAAATATGTAACAGAAAAATATAAAATTCCAAAACAAAATTAAAACATGGAATGTAAAAGTTATTAGATACTATCAACTGTATCAATATATTAACTAAGAAAATCTCAGAAGAAGAAGAATATGGAAAAAAAATAACATAGAGATTACATGAAGATATAAAAGGGTGAGAACTTCCCAAATTTTGATGTAATAAAAGGAAAAAATATTTCTAACCAATAGTATTTGATTTAAAGTTATTTCTCTTTAAAAGATGAAAATAAAAAAAACCAAAATAAAAGATGAGGGTGTTCACCAGTAGCACAGTCCTACCAAAAAAAATGGTACATGGTGGCCAGGCACTGTGGCTCATGCCGGTAATTTTACAGTTTTAGGAGGCCAAGGCTGTCAGAACACTAGAGGCCAGGAGTTTCAGGTCAGCCTGAGTAATACAGTGAGACTCTACATATAGCAATAAGAATTGTTATAATGAGTCAATTTTGTTTAAAAATAAAATACTACTGGACAGCATCATAAAACCATATATAACATAAAGCTCTCTATTAAATGTAAATATACAGACAAATATAGAAACTTTTACTATCATAAAGATGATGCATATAACTCTTAAAGCTATTCTGTAGAATATTTAAAACAAAATAAAAACCTGCATGAATGTTAATAAATACACAATATGAAATAATTTTTAATATTAATGACAAACTGAAAAATATAGAGGTATAACCTTTATATTCAATCGAAGTTGTCATGAGATAGAAATATACTGTTTTAATTTTGAGATGTTTCATGTAAACTCCATTTTTAAAGATGATACGGTTTGGCCATATCGCAACCCAAGACACATCTTTAATTCCCACATGTTGTAGGAGGGACGTGGTGGAAGGTAATTGAATCATGGAGGCAGGTCTCTTCTGTGCTGGTCTCATGATAGTGAATAAGTCTCATGAAATCTGAAGGCTTTATAAGGCAGAGTTTTCCTGCACAAGCTCTCTCTCGTCTGCCACCAGGTGAGACATGCCTTTCACCTTCCACCATGATTGTGAGGTCTCCCCAGTCACACAAAACTGTAAGTCCAATAAACTGCTTTCTTTTCTAAATTGCCCAATCTCAGGTATGTCTTTATCAACAGCATAAAAACTGACTAATACACAAGATGATTATGAAGATAATATTTATAGAAACTATGCAAAATGAGATATAAAAAACAATTGAAGCACATCACTACACAATTAAAATGAAATTTAAGGCAATAAACCAACATATAAAAAACTACCACTGAGGAACACGTAAAACAATAACAATAAAAGTAGTAACTTCATTTTTAATAAATAATTTTAAATATAAATTAATTAAACTACTTAATAGAAACAAATGTAATCTCAGGACTTTGGGAGGTTAAGGTGGGCTGATCACTGGATCTCAGAAATTTGAGACTAGCCTCGGCAATGCGGCAAAACTCCATCTCAACCATAAATACAAAAAAACCAGCTGAGTGTGATGCTACACACTTGTAACCCAACTACCTGAGAGGCTGAAACGAGAGAATCTTCTGAGTTTGAGAGGTTGAGGCTGCTGTGAGCCATGATCACCACACTGCAAACCAGCCTGGTTGACAGAGTGGGACCTATCTCAAAAATAAATGAATAAACAAGTAAATAAATGAAATTATAAAAAGAAAAAATAAAATGCTTTAGTGGCTTAAGAAAAAGGAAACAATATGCCACCTACAAGGGACTCATTTTAGCATTGAGTTAAATAGGCTGAAAATTACATAGTGAAAAAAAACCTGTATTTTATGAAAATAGTAACTACAGTTAGGTATTAGACATGTTTTAAGTCAAGTGCTAACGTGAGACAAACATTGATAGTATATATTGGTAATATAGGTTGATTTATCACAAATATATAACTATTATATCTATCTATCTATGTATCTATCTATCTATCTATCTGTATGTGTATGTGTATCAGGGTTCCAAAATATATAAAGCAAATATTGACAAAAGTAAAGCAAGAAATACATAGCAAAATAATAATTGTAGACATCAAGACCCCATTTTCCATAATAGAAAATTCATATTAAACAAAAAATAAGAAAACAGAAAATCTAGGCAACGTTATAGACTGTATCAATTATTTTGCATATAGATGAATATCGGACAGTGGATAACTTATAAAGAAATAATATTTATTTGGCTCACAATTTAGCAGACTGTAGAAAAAGTGTGTGCCAGCATCTGCTTCTGGTGAGACTGTCACCAAACTTAGAGTCATGGTTGAAGATGAAGAGTAACTGTACATATTACATGATGAGAGACAAAGCAAGTATGAGATGAAGGAGCCAGGTTCTTCTAATAAACCTGCTTTCATTTGAATTAATGGAGTGTAAACATTTTGATTACTGAGAGGACGGTGCCAAGCTATTTATGAGGACTTTGCCCCCATGACCCAAACACCTCCCACCAGGTCTCACATCCAACATTAAAAATTACATTTAATCATAAGGTTTGGAGGACATGAACATCAAAACCATATTATAGACCAATTAGGTTTAACAGATGAGTACAAAACTTTCCAGTCAAAAGCAAGAGAATACATGATATTCTTATTTGCACCTGGTGTATTATGTTAGGACACATATTAAGTTTTACTAAATTTAAGAATGCCAGCTTGGTGGTGTAGCTCATGCCTATAATCCCAACACTTAGAGAGACCAAGGTGGGAGGATTACTTGGAGTCAGAAGTTTGAGGCCAGCCTGGGCAACATGGTGAGACTCTATTCCTACAATCAAAGAATTACTCAGACATGGTACTTCATGTTTGTAGTCCCAACTACATGAGACACTGAGGTGGAAAGATCACTTGAACCTGGTAGGCTGAGGCTGCAGTGAGCCAAAATCATGGCAGTACACTCTGGCCTGGGTGACAGAGTAAGATGCTGTCTCCTAACAAAAACCACAACAAACACAACAACAATAACAAATAAATTTAAGAAGACCAAAATTACACTTTGTGTTGTCTGATCAAAACTGAATTAAACTAGAAATTAAAAGTAAAATTAAAAAAAATCCAAAAATATATGAAAATAAAACATACTCTTCAACATATGTTTGCTCAGGAATCAAAAAAACATTAATTTTTCAAAATGTCAATACAACCTACAGCGGTAGACACATTCAATATAATTTTTATGGCTGGGTGAATTGGCTCACGTCTGTAATCCTAGCACTTTGGGAGGCTGAGGCAGGTGGATTGCCTGAACTCAGGAATTCGAAACCAGCCTGGGCACCACAGTGAAACCCCATCTCTACTAAAAATACAAAAAAATTAGCTCGGCATGTAATCCCAGCTACACTGGAGGTTGAGAGAGAAGAATTGCTTGAACCTGGCAGGCGGAGGTTGCAGTGAGCTGAGATCTCATCACTGCACTCCAGCCTGGGCGACAGAGCGAGACTCCATCTCAAAAAATAACAATAGCAATTTTTATATAAATCCAGATAGGAGTTTTTTAAGGAAATACTGTTTCAAATGTTAAAATTTTATTATGAACTACAGCCAAACACCCATAAAAAACAACAAAGAGACATTACATTTTCTGATTTTGAAACATACTAAAAGCAACAATAACAAAAACAACGTGGTACTGACACAAAGATGAAAGAACAGAATAGAGAGCCCAGAAATGAACCCTTCTGTATAAGGCCAAATAATCTCCCACAAAACTGATATGAGCACACAACAGAAAAAAGATAATCTTTTCAAAAAATTATGTTGAAAGCTGAATATCCATACTGATAAAATGAAGGTCGATTATTGACCTATATCATATGTGAAAAATCTTTTAATTAGACGTAGGAAGATTAACATTTTTTTTTGGAGACAGAGTCTCGCTCTGTTGCCCAGGCTGGAGTGCAGCCCAGGCTGGAGTGCAGCCCAGGCTGGAGTGCAGTGGCGTGGTCTCAGCTCACTGCAACCTCTGCCTCCTGGGTTCAAGTGATTCTCCCGCCTCAACCTCCAGAGTTGCTGGGATTACATGCACACCACCACGCTTGGCTAATTTTTTTGTATTTTTAGTAGAGACGGGGTTTCACCATGTTGGCCAGGATTGTCTCGAACTCCTGTCTTATGATCTGCCCACCTCAGTCTCTCAAAGCGCTGGGATTACAGGCATGAGCCACCACGCCTGACTGGATAACTTCTTAATCTCTTTAAAATATATAGGGAAAACACGACATTAGTCTTGGCACCATTTTCTTAGATACAAAATTAAATGCATGAGCATCAAAGAAAAAAACAAAAAATTTAACTACACTACACTTCAACATTTCTGCACATATAAATATTTAAAAGAGGGATAATGCCTCCTAGAAAATGGGTGAAAATATTTACAAATTACATGTGATAGGAGTCAATATTCAAAAACTACAAACAACTTTTAAAACTGAACAATAGCTGGGTGCGGTGGCTCACACCTGTAATCCCAGCACATTGAAAGGCAGGGGCAGGCGGATCACGAGGTCAGGTGTTCCAGACCGTCCTGACCAACATGGTGAAACTCCGTCTCTACTAAAAATATAAAAATTAGCCAGGCGTGGTGGCACGCACCTGTTATTTCAGCTACTCATGAGGCTGAGGTGGGAGAATCGCTTGAATTCGGAAGGCGGGGGTTGCAGGGAGCGGAGATCTCACCATTGCACTTCAGCCTGGGTGACAGAGCAAGACTTCGTCTCCCAAAAAAAAAAACTGAACAATAAAGTTGAATAACTTTATTTAGAAATAGACAAATTGAAATAAATTTTCATCAAAACATTTGAAAGGACACTCAAAACTAATTTCCAGAGAAATGCATAAACATCATAATGAAAAACAAAATCCCCTCACACTCATTTAAATTGCCAGTAACAATTTTTTGAAAACACCAAATCTGTTGATGACACAATAAAAATGAAACCCTTGGCCGGGCGTGGTGGCTCAAGCCTGTAATCCCAGCACTTTGGGAGGCCGAGGTGGGAGAATTCCGAGGTCAGGAGTTTGAGACCAGCTTGACCAACATGGTGAAACCCTGTCTCTACTAAAAATACAAAAGTTGGGTTGATTGTCGGTGGAAAACAAGGATACACCCATTATTTTATAATATTATAAATGTACTTCAAATAATTAATAAATTATTAAATCCAGTGATTCCATTTATGTTTCTATATCTAAAATATCTAACATAGGACCTTGAAGACATATTTGATACAATGGAATATTATTCAGCCTTGAAAAAAAATCTTGTCACATTTAAAGATACACTCTGAGAATATTATGCCAACTGAAATAAACCATTAACGAAATGATAGATGTTATGATTTCACTTATACGAAATATATAAGATAGTCACACTTGTAAAAACAGAAAGTGGAAGGGTGTTTCTCAAGGGCTAAAGAGAGTACAAAATGGGTAAATGTTATTTAATGGATATTGAGTTTTAGTTTTACAAGATGTAAAATTTCAAGAAGTCTTTTGCATAACAATGTGAATATACATGACATGCCTGAAATAAGAATATATATATATATATTTATATTTAAGACAGGGTCTTAATCTGTCACCCAAGTTTGAGTACAATGGGACAGTTATGGCTCACTGCAGCCTCACGCTCCCAGGGTCAAGTAATCCTGACCCTCAAACTCTCAAGTAGCTGGGACCACAGGTGCACACCACCATGCCTTGCTATTTCTTAGAAAAAAATATTTGTAGAGAGAGTGTCTCCATATTTGGTTGGTCTCAATCTTTTGAGCTCAAGCAATCCTCCTGTCGCGGCCTCTCAGATTCCTGGTTTTACAGATGTGAGCCACCACCATGCCTGGCCCTGACATGTACATTTAAATAGATTGAAGAAGCTAAATTATATGTTATGTGTTTTTTTTTTTTGAGACGGAGTCTCGCTCTGTCGCCCAGGCTGGAGTGCAGTGGCGCGATCTCGGCTCACTGCAAGCTCCGCCTCCCGGGTTCACGCCATTCTCCTGCCTCAGCCTCCCGAGTAGCTGGGACTACAGGCGCCCACAACCGCGCCCGGCTAATTTTTTGTATTTTTAGTAGAGACGGGGTTTCACCGTGGTCTCGATCTCCTGACCTTGTGATCCGCCCGCCTCGGCCTCCCAAAGTGCTGGGATTACAGGCGTGAGCCACCGCGCCCGGCCTGTTATGTGTTTTTAAAACAATAATTTTTTTAAAAACTGGCGACGATACAGGATTACAAATCTTTTTTAAAAATTACCTTCAAATCACAAAAGAATTATTCTCACACAAAGGAAATACATATTCATCATTAAATACATGGTGAAAATAAGGCTATTTCCAAGGCTACTCCCTTAGACAAGACAAAACCAACATTGAAAATGAGCTAAGAGGCCAGGCAAAGTGGCTCATGCCTGTAATTCCAGCACTTTCAGAGGTCACAGTGGGCATTTCGCCTGAGGTCAGAAGTTCGAGACCAGACTGAGCAACATGGAGAAATACCATCTCTACTAAAAAAGATATATACAAAATTGGCTGGGTGTGGTGACACATGCCTGTAATCCCAGCTACTCAGGAGACTGAGACAGGAGAATCACTTGAACCCGGGAGGCAGAGACTACGGTGAGTTGAGATCGTGCATTACACTCCTGCCTTGGCAACAAGAGTAAAACTTCCTCTCAAAGGAAAAAAAAAAAAAAAAAAAGAGCTAAGAAAGAATATATAAGGTATAACCAAAATTGGGGTCATATTTGTAGATATAAACACACACACATATATATAATTTGATTGTGATAGACATGGCTCATTTATCTTTTAATTAAACTCCGCATTAAATTAAAGTATACAGAACATAATATATAAGTAAAAGCAGTAGGCACAATAAACTGACGTTAGGAAACTTACACTACATTACAAAAAATACTAATATAGAACTGCAACACAATAACAGAAATGTTTACTCATTACATCTAGTTGGCAACATTTATGTACATTAACAGATAATTTGTCTAGATAACTGCAGTGTTTGACTGTAACTGTGCATTCATGGAAGGCAGGCATTTAAAATTACTGGCATGTATTGTATGGTAATAAAATTTCAGAGAAAATGCAGTACAATCGTAAATAGGAGGTGGTAATGAGAAACTTTTAATAGATTTAAGCATTTAAAAGAAACTAGTGTCCATTTTTATGTTTTAAACATATGCTATTTTTACACAAAATAAAACTACTGTAATCCAAGTTTAGAAGCAAAGAATAGCCTTACGTTGCTAAATTATATATATATTTAGCAGAATATGGTCAGAGCCTCATATATAAAACAAATATTTGGGGAATAAATTATGTTATTATTTAGATATAGGCTGACAAAAGTCGTTGAAAATTCTATAATTCCTTTTTGCCTGCCTGCATATTAATTATCTAATTTAATTCAGGAACAACATGCAAATTCTAGAATATTGCCCTAAATGTCAGAATGTAAAATTACAGACACATTTGAAGTAGAAAACAGAATGTAAAAATTTATATGGAGAGTGACATTAGTAAGATAAAAAAATAAAAGGTGACCTATTTGCTTATCCCCTGACAGCAAGAAAATGTGTCACCCATTCCTCACAAAAATGCTTTTATGAGAGAACGAGGCATCATGGTTCACACCTGTAATGAAAACTATATGGTACATTACAGTTGAAGAATTGCTTGAGGTCAAAATATTAAGATTTGCCTGGATTATGTAGCAAGACCTCATCTAAAAGAAAAAGTGCCTTTAAGAGAGCTCTCAGATCCAGGAAAGGGGTTGTGAAACTCTGCTAAAGCCCAAGATTCAAGGTAATTCTGTTTAGAAGGCAGGCCCCCATTCGGGCTGCAAACTACATGCAAACTACTGTTTTTGGCTACAGACAAGAAAGTGCTCCACCTAACTTGGTTCCACGGAGAATTTTAAACTTAATTCTGTAACCAGCCCAAACTCTTCACAGCCACAGTCTTGGGGGCCAGCAGTGGGGAGCAGGGCAGGGGGGCTGCCCTCCCAGAGGCCTGGAGGAAAACCTCCATTTATAGCCATGATGGCAGGCCTCAGACCTTGGCCTTCACTGTGGTCCCTGAAGCAGTTTCATGCCTCCAGTTCCAGCTCCCCTAGCCACAGTTCATGGCCAGTTCTGCCTATGCAGAAATCCAAAGTGACCTGGGAAAATCCTCTCTTGTACTGGGTGAAAGCCATGCTCATCTACATCCTGATATAAAAAACACCATATACAGACCTGACTGCAGAAACCTGCCCTTGGGTCTGCCCAGCAGAGCAAAGTCCTGAAGGATATTCGCTCTGTCTAAAATTTAAATGAGAATTACAACTATCCAAACCCAATTTAAGCAGACAACTAAAAGTGAACTCTTGTGCAAACCCAGCAGACTTAAAACCAAGCTACAACCCCTCTTCACTACAAGCCCAGAGGGCATTCTATCACCCTGGGGGTACAACAAAAACAGATTTTTAGTTTCTGAAACCAGTTTATAAAATCCTGAAGAGGTGTTTGCTCCTTCAAATTTACAGACACCAATGCAAAACTATTGTTTCTTGCTGTCAGTGCTTCTATTTTAACATAGCACTGAAAGTATGTGAAAGAAATAGTCAAAAGGAAAATTTAATCACTGAAATTGAAAACCAGTAAGTAAAACGTTGCTGTTTGTAATTATGTAATCTTATATATAAAAAAGTACATTAAAATTTGTTTAAACTAATGAATACACTCAGTTGATTAGCAAAATATGAAATTAACATACAATTATGTTATCATTCCATACACTTAAAACCATCTCTGATAAAATAGAGTAAAAACATTCTTATTTACAATAGCAATAAAATAATCAATTTTAGAGCAAATATAACCAAGGAGCTCATAAGTCTTTTAAGTGAAAGATGTATCAATAAAAAAAATTGGAGAGGACACAAATAAATTTAAAACTATTTTATTTCTATTGAAAGAATAAGGATTGTGAAACTGCCATATTATCTAAGGTGATCTCTAGATTCAATAAACTCTGTATCAAAATTCCAGTTTTTTTTCCACAGTAATGAAAAATATAATCCTAAAATGTACATGAAACTACAATAAATTTTGAATAGCCAAAGCAATCTTGAGGAAAAATAACAAAGCAAAGGACATTATACTTTATAATTTTAAACTATACATATATATAGAGAGAGAGAGAGAGTCTTGCTCTGTCACCCAGGCTGGAGTGCAGTGGCACGATCTCGGCTCACTGCAACCTCCGCCTCCCAGGTTCAAGCGATTCTCCTGCCTCTGCCTCCAGAGTAGCTGGGATTACAGGCACCCACCAGGCGCCCAGCTAATTTTTTTTATTTTTAGTATAGATGAGCTTTCACCATGTTGGCCAGGCTGGTCTCAAATTCGTGACCTCGTGATTCACCTGCCTTGGCCTCCCAAAATGCTGGGATTACAGGTGTGAGCCACCACACCCAGCCCAAACTATATTTCAAGACTATAGTAATGAAAACAGGATGCCCGTTGCAGCCAATGGAAACCGGACACAGCAGTAAAGTGAACATGTCAGGTTATAAATGACCCTGTTTCCTTTGTTCAGTGTACTCTCGTGGCAAAACTGCTGGCGAGTGTCCCCTTTCTGCAGGAAGTAAAATTGGTCATATTAAATAAACAAAAAAAAAAAAAAGAAAGAAAGAAAAAAACAGGATGAAATGAGCCGAAAAACAAACAAACAAACAAAAAACCCAATGAAACAGAAACCACTACTCTCATGCAAAAAGAGAATTTAAAAAATAGTTTAGGCCAGGCACGGTGGCTCCCGCCTGTAATCCCAGCATTTTGGGAGGCTGAGGTGAGTGGATCACCTGAGGTCAGGAGTTTGAGACCAGCCTGGCCAACATGATGAAACTCCGTCTCTACTAGAAATACGAAAAATTAGCCAGGTGTGGTGGCGTGCACCCGCAACCCCAGCTACTCAGGAGCCTGAGGCAGGAGAATCACTCGAACCCGGGAAGCAGAGGTTGCACTGCGCCGAGATCATGCCATTGCACTCCAGCTTGGGCCACAAAAGCAAAACTCCATTTAAAAAAAAAAAAAAAATTAACATAGAGTGTCTCAAAATTACGCAGATATCTATCTGTCCACAAAAACAAGAAAAAGTCAGATTGCATGTTCTTTTATATGCCATGAACAGTACTTTGGCTGTCACTGTAAACGTTAAGGAAGATCATTGAAGGGAAAGTAGAATTCTTTGAGATTTTATAAGCATAAGCAGAAGATGCCCCTATGTGAGAGTATAATTTTTTTTTAATTTCAGGCTTCCCAGAAACTTATTTCCTTTGGAACGCAGCTTTCCAAATCACTTTAAAGACTGGCTTTCTTCTTGACGTTAGACCTCTCATCCATGTCATCTGTTGTATTTACTCTCACCTACCTGGTGGTTCATCCACCATCTCATGGCGCTTCATATTCCAGGGCTCTTTGTCTTTCTCCAGACAGATGATGAGGTCTGGCTTAGAGACAGCAACACCTGTTTTATTAAAAATAATTAACATGAATCTTGCTCATATTCTCCAATTACCAAGTAATGTGCAAAGTAAAAGGGATATAATAGAATATTCTAATAAATTTATATCATATACTAATTTATAACAGACATTTTTAAATATTTAGAGAATATTTTAATTGTGTAGGTTCTTAATTTCACTGCCTGGTACTACTGAATCAAAAATTGGTAATGGCGCTGAGATTTTTAGCTGTGAATAACAATATTTTATGCCACTAAGCTTCTGAAATTACCACTAATCTAAAGTGAAGAGCACAGATCAGCACAGGAATGAGGAAAGTTCAGGTTAAGATGAAACATCTTGAAGAAATTTTTTCTAAACAGACAAATCCCCAGGATTTTCTTGAAAACAGAAATATGAAAGCATAAATTACCAGAAAACACTACGAAAGAAAAATAAAAGCTTTAGTTTATATTAAAAATTTTGTATTAAAGTTATCCTCACCCAGGAAAGCCAGGTTTCTGTAGTTCTCTAACATCACATTCCTATATAAATTCTTCTGTGCAGTGTCCAGGCACTGCCACTCCTCCAGAGAGAATTCTATGGCCACATCCCTAAATGTCAACAGTCCCTGGAAAACACACACAAACACAAATATTTACAAAGTGGCTATGGGCAGAATTTTTCATTTGACTCAAGGTAAAATCAGAAAGTGAACAGAACTGATTCTAACTTATAAGAGGGACTGAAATTATCCAATAAAATAATTGTCAAAACACAAACGTTTTCTAATGTATTCTCTAACTCTGAGAGAGTGGCATAATATCCACATCAGTGTATATATGATACTTGTCTGAATGATAAAGTGTAAAAATGTACTAACATGTACATTTTTGAGTGCTGTATTTACATAATACAGAATGAGCTGTGTATATTTTTCAGATGAAAAAGACATAGCTGTTTATATTTTTCAGACAAAATAAACATGTTGAGTTAGAAGGTACCACTCAAATTTAAATGTGTACAATAAACTGGATATCTCGTTAATGCAGATTATTTTTTCAGGAGATCTGAAATAAAGTCTGAGTTACTGAATCCCTATCAAGCTCACTAGTAATGCAAATGTTTTGGCCCCAAAAGACTATTTTGTCAAATATCCAATAAGTGGAAGAGTCTGTTTTTTTCCAGTTTTTCTGGTCTGTAAACAAAGATGAGAGCTTTCATTTACCAACAAAAGATAATGCAAAGAATACCTAAAAAAAACTGGCAGCTGCCAATTAAATGTGATGGTTTATGCACATCGGAGGCATAAAGATACTTAATGATGAAGAGAAAAATAACTCCATACAGAAAAAATCTGTGAGAGCTTATTAAGTGAGTTATTAACATCAACTGCACCTGGACAAGTTTCTATAGTGTGCTGATGCACCCAGGACACAGCATCACTACTGAGATATTGCCCCCACGAAAGTAAATTACAGTCTGAATTTAACCATAAGAAAATATCATTTTTATGGAAAGTCCAAGATACAGATATCTTCCATGTTCTACAATTTTTAATAGTGATTTTAAGTAGTCTTTCTTTAGCACCCTAATAAGCAGGTATCTGCTGATAGTTTTTTCATAACTTCCTGGGTAATAAATGCCATCCTGTTTAAATGAGCATTTTCTTAATCGTGTAATGAATGCATAGATGTTGAATACTGTAAGAAATTCTTCTTCAAAAGTTTAGCTTACTTAAGTTTCTTTGCCCTTTTTTTCCTTGCTTTCAAGACGAGACGACTTCTTTACTCTCTGCGTTCCCCCTTCCCTGGTAAACAACCTTTTCCCCAGTTCTTATCTATGGAGTTCACATCCCCCATCTGCTACACACTCTGTGAATTACTCCTCCCATCGCAAGGGCTACTTCCGCTGAAACTGATCTTCCTGCCTTCCCACCGATATAACCGCATTCCTGCACTTTTCAAGTTAGCCAACTGGGTTTAGCCAATCGGATGGTGCCGTCCAACTCCAGCCAACGGAGGCAGGACACAGTAAGAAAGACAAGCTGCTTTAGAGGTAATAAAACTCCCCTACTTTGCTTTGTTCCTCATGGCAACCAGACCTATGACTTACAAGGGGCACCCTCCTGCAGCTTAAGCTTTAATTTCCATGTTAGAGTTATTAATTTCGTTTTTGAAACTAAAACTGTTAGAAAAACTCAGCAAAAGTACTCAAGCACAGTGTTCATATAACCAAAGAACATTTTAAGGTGCTTACATTTTATACCTCAGTAAGAAGAGCAAAAGTATGTATTCCTTTCAGGCAGTAAATGTATTATTATTTGTATTAAAAATCATGTAGTAAACAAAAAAAGGATGTAGAACAAAGATATTCACTGTCAAAATTTTATCCTGCTAAGAAAAGGAACTGAAGTTTTCAGTAATACACGTAACTCACCAATTATCTACCACATTTTTTTGGGAAATGTATTCATTGTCTACAGCGAAACTGAAGAGAGATTTTTCTTTTTTTCCTTGCTCTACCATTCTAAAAGTGAGATGGAATTCTGTATTAAATCACTCAGCCATAAAAACACATGCTTGAGAAAATTTCTAAACTCACTGAGAAAGATAAAGTAACAGTTTTCAACAAATAAATTATGAAATTTTTTTGAAACTCACCTTTTATGCCCTTTGTAAATATTTTCTTACCTTTCCAGCTCTATTAATAAAATGCAATATACAGTTAAAAAACTGAGGTCAGCTGAGCACAGTGGCTCATGCCTGTAATCACAGCACTTCAGGAGGCCAAGGAAGGTGAGTCACTTGAGGCCAGAAGTTTGACACCAGCCTGGCTAGCGTGGTGAAACTCCATCTCTACTAAAAATAGAAAAACTAGCTGGATATGGTGGTCCACACCTGTAATCTCAGCTACTTGGGAGACTGAAGCATGAGAATCACCCGAAGTGGGGATTTGGAGGTTGCAGTGAGCAGAGATGGCACCACTTTGCTCCAGCCTGGGTGACAGAGGGAAACTCTGCCTTAAAAAAATACATAAACCTTAGGTCAAAATAAGTGAACAAATCCTTTCAAGGCACGTCTTACCCGTGTGTCAAGTCAGGCCATTCGATTAGTTTATTGTCCCATCCCATCCTTCTCACTTATGTGCTCAATAACCCCTCTCAGGAGACTCTGAACTATGCCCCAGTGAGTGCCTCAGGCGCATTTTACACCGCAAGTTCTTACACCACCACAATGGAGTCAGTTTTTTGGTTTTTGGTGGTTTTTTGGTCTTTTGGAATGCTGATTTTTTTTCTAGAAATTTTTTACTATTTTTCTTGCGCTATTTTTCTGACCCCTAAAGGAATCCGGGACGCAGAAATTATTTTTCTCCTCAATGCTTGTATCTACTGGCTGACCAGCAATGTGTCTCCAAGAAATGAAAGTTGGGTTGGGTGAAGACAATATTAATGTCTCAAGGAATTAAGTTTTTTTAAAAAAACAAAAGTGCACCAGAAAATACCTCTTAGCCCCAAGGCATCCATCTGCACACTTGAGAAGCTACACTCAATACCTCAGGTTGTCCTATGAGAGAATATGACCCAGTAGCTGATATTCACTAGACGCTCTAGCAGACATAGCCACAGTGGGTATCATTGTTTATCACCATGCAGTACTGAAACCCAGGTCCAAGCAAAAACTGAAGGGTGACTGAAGACATATCACCCTATAAACTTTCCAAAAAAAAAAAAAATCTTGACCCAAAAACATCCTGATAAGATATATGTGACTAGGGAAAATAAAAGAAAAAAATACACAGAGATAGTTTACAATAGTGTCAGATTATTCTTTGCTTTATTTTCATAGGAAATATTTACCAAAAAATAAAATAAAATCTCTTTAAATGTGCCATCAAATGCTTTGTCAAAAAATAATTAATTCACCAGGCACGGTAGCTCACATGGATAATCCCAGCTCTTTGGGAGGCTGAGGAGGGTGGATCACTTGAAGCCAGAAGTTTGAGACCAGCCTGGCCAGCATAATGAAACCCCGTCTCTACTAAAAATACAAAAATTAGCCAAGCATGGTGCCAGGCATCTATAATTCCAGCTACTTGGGAGACTGAGACAAGAGAACCATTTGAGCCCAGGAGGCGGAGGCTGCAGTGAGCCTAGATCATGCCACTGCACTCCAGCCTGGGTAACAGAGTAAGGCTCTGTCTCAAATATTAAAAAAAAAAAAAAAAATTATTCATTAAAATAGGTATCAATATGTACACTAAAGGACAAATAGTTGATAAAGTTATTTAGGGAGGAGAAACTGGCATTTGGCAATGTCACGAAACTGAAAATTTAGTATCTTACTGCAAGCCAGTCAGGCTGGAGGAATAGGGGATGAGGGGCAGACTTGAGGCCCTGCTTGGGACACTAGTGAAAAATTCAGGGAAAAATCAGTCCCCTGTGGAGTGTGAAAATCATTAATTGGCAGGAAATTAGATTTAGGTGGCTCTATTTCCTGGATTTCTACTTCTAAAAAAAAAAAAATCTAAACTGAAGAGCATTTTTTGATAAATTACTACATTGGCAGAAACAAAATCCAGGCTTAACCAACTATAAACTGCCAATTAAGCCCTGATTACACAACCAGGATATTTCCACCTTGATTGTAAAAATTAAGAAACTAGGACGGGCACAGTGGCTCATGCCTGTAATCCCAAAACTTTGGAAGGCCAAGGTGGGTGGATCACCTGAGGTCAGGAGTTCGAGACCAGCCTGACCAACACGGTGAAACCCCCCCATCTCTGCTGCTTAAAAAAAAAAAAAAAAAAAAAAAAAATTGCCAAATGTGGTGGCGGGCCCCTGTAGTCCCAACTACTAGGGAGGCTGAGGCAGAAAAATCTCTTGAACCCGGGGAGCGGAGGTTGCAGTGAGCCGAGATCACACAACTGCACTTCGGCCTGGGCAACAGAGAGAGAAAACAAAACAACAACAACAACAAAACAACAACAAAATCTACATAACTGTACCTAGCCAATTATGGAATTTGGTTTTCTTTATCATGAAACTTTTAAAAGCCTTTCCTTCCATGGATTACAAATTACAAACCACAGCAAGGTGCTCTAAAATTTTTGAATCACACTTCGATTAAATTATTTAATGTTTTTGCAGTGACGCTCATAAATTTTTAATAGGAAAAAAAATGGCCTGAAAACCCCGCGGATCAAAGCTCTTCCCATTGATGAACCCGCACCCCGAGTCAGGATTCTGCCCTGACCTTTCTCCCGTGGTCCCTGCACAATCTGAGAGAGACGCGGGGCTACTGGTGCAGAGCTGCGCAGAGAGGGCTCCAGGCCAGGGCACAGTCACTGCGCAGGGAAGAGACAGGACGCCCAGAGCCCGCCTGTCAGCGCCGCCGCCATCTCATGGCTGAAGGGGGCGGAGGCCGAGCTGAAGGAGAACTCGGGGCGCAGATTGTATAGCTGATTGAGGGGAGGCCTGAGTCCCGCCACAGCCGCTTCCCAACGGTTCCAGCCAGCCCCCTTCCCTCTCTCGGGATGTCAGACCCGGCACTCTCACCATTTCTAGGCTTCCAGGGGGCAGGTCACAGGGCCACAGAGGCTGCGCCCCTAAAACCAGAAGACACAAAGTAGTGAGGAGAAGACCTGAAGCTCCCGCTTCAGTTAGAGACAAAG
The DNA here is from genome assembly GCF_024542745.1 of Macaca thibetana thibetana. Lineage (NCBI taxonomy): Eukaryota > Metazoa > Chordata > Mammalia > Primates > Cercopithecidae > Macaca > Macaca thibetana. Next base: position 1,223,135 of record NC_065596.1, read on the forward strand.
GCCCCGCCAAATCCCGGAAGCCGCCCTGTTCGCTCCAGCTGTATGCCTGATTGGACAGTTCCCAGGACAGCGTCTCTGTTTGGATAACGTTTAAGACCCCGCCTTCTAAGGCCCCGAGTGACAGAAGATGTCATCAGACGTTGAGCTGAATGAAGAAAGATTGACAGCCTAAGCTTCAGCCTTTTCGGGCGGGGCTTCCTCCCTGAGCTTAACCAGGCCCATCCCAGAGCACGGAAAAATTCTGTCTCTTCTTTGCTGTCTCTTTTTTTCAATGTATTGAATGTGTGAATAATTTTTTTTTTTTTTTTTTTTTTTGAGACAAAGTTTCGCTCTTGTTGCCCAGGCTGGAGTGCAATGGGACGATCTCGGCTCACTGCAACCTTCGCCTTCAGGGATCAAGCGATTCTTCTGCCTCAGCCTCCAGAGTAGCTGGGACTACAGGTGCATACCATGACACCCGACTGATTTTTGTTTTTGTGGTAGAGATGGGGTTTCACCACGTTAACCAGGCTGGTTTCGAACTTCTGACCTCAGGAGATCCACCCGCCTTGACCTCTCAAAATGCTGGGATTACAGGCGTGAGCCACCACGCCTGGCCAACTCGATATTATTCTTAAAGCAAAATTAGGAATGCCTTTATTCCCCAGATGTTGGAATATCTGGGCATTCCTCCATCTGGTTCTGCTTAGTCAACATTATTAATTCGTTTCTTTAACCATAAACATCTAGAGGCTAGGAATGCCTAGTTTGCTGAGAATGCAGCCCAGCAAGTCTCAGCGTCATTTTCCTAGTTCTCTCTCAAAATGGAGTCGCTCTGGTTCAAATGATTCTGACATTTTTTCCCCTTCTTTTACAAGCGGACCCTTAATCCTAAGTGTTGCAGAGAGATTAAGATTCGTCTTCTGTAACTTTTTCAGGCTGATTAGGGGCGATAATATTTCTGCCTAACCATCGGGCTCTCTTGCATTCAGGGTAGAGAGAAACTCAGTCAGACAGTGTTGGTATGGTGAAGGTCGTTCATAACTTTGAGTTCCAAAAAAAGGTGATATCTGGAAGACTACTAAGTGTCCAATTTAAGAAAGCATTTAGTGAGCTTGTCTTGCATTCCTACACTAAGAGTACAACCACAATATATTCCAGAACAGCAAAATAAAATTAGTAAAATTATTCCAAGTAAACTAAACAGGAAGGCCTTTCAAGAAGTGGGCAGTTGTTGGAACCAAACTGGTATATGGTTGACAGCACGTAAATGGCAGAGATACATGAGTGCCTAAAACATTTATGACCTGGGTAATGTTATGTAAATAGTCTGGAGCATACACAAAACATTTGGTTTTCATCAAAGCACAGGTTTCCTTTGGGTCTCTGTTAAAATATCTACATACCCAACAGTTTGTTTGATTATGTAGAGAGGATGAAGTCTGTGCCCACTCTGTAAATAAGTTACTCTCTGCATGATTCCAACTAATACCCAAGAGTAGAATGCCAATCCATATCTTTATGTTACCCATCCCTTTCATTTCTTCTGAACAAGAGTTGGAGGTCACTGGCTCATGGGGATAAACAGGATCAGACTCTTGTGTTCAGCTGGCCTGTAGGACTTCATAAAAGGCAGGTTTAATTCGAGTTAAGTGGACCCAGCTATTTATTCCCAGAATTTTAACTGCAGTTGGGGTACTATAGAGAACTTGATAGGGTCCCTTCCACTTTGGGGAAAGTTGATCTGCTGGGGATCCTTCTTTCCAAGTTTTTAATAGGACCCAATTTCCTGGCTGGGTTGTAACAAGATTATATTCCTTAGTTGGGGAAGGGAGTCTTTGATTTCCATATTCAGAGTGTGTTTTGTACTTGTCACATACTTCTATAGCTTGAGAGTATCTGTGTCTACTAGAAGGTATGTAGCTAAAAAAAGGCCTTCCATACATTATTTCAAAAGAGCTGAGCTGCAGATTTCCCTTAGAGGCCACTGGAATCTATAGTAAGGCTACAGATAGTAAACACAGCCAGGTCTTTGATGTTTCTTGGCATAGCATAGCAAGAGCCCTTTTTTGAGTTTGATTAGCAATTTTTACTTTCACTGAAGACTGTGGCCTTCACACTGAGTGAAAGCAGTACTAAATTTCTAGGGCTCAAGATATGTTTTGTGTATTTGTCACTGTGAAAGATATATCGGCCATTAATTATCTCTATGTAAACTCTTCAACAGCCCAAATATAGGAATTATTTTATTTCTTTTCTTTTCTTTCTCTCTCTCTCTCTGTCTCTCTTTTTCTTTCTTTCTGGCAAAGGAGTTTCACTCTTGTCGTCCAGGCTGGAGTGAAGTGACATGCTCTAAGCTCAGTGCAACCTCTGCCTCTCAGGTTCAAGCGATTCTCCTGCTTCAGCCTCCCAAGTAGCTGGGATTAGACATGCCCACCAGCACACCTGGCTAATTTTTTGTATTTTTAGTAGAGATGGGGGTTTCATCATGTTAGCCAGGCTGGTCTTCAACTCCTGACCTCAGGTGATCCACCCAACTCGGCCTCCCAAAGTGCAGGGATTACAGGCATGAGCCACCTCACCCAGGGGCGTAATTATTTCTTTTAGTAGGAGTTTGGGAATCTCAATTGCCTTTTCAGATTGCTTAGGAAAAGCCTCAATCCAAACAGTAAAAGTGTCAATGAATGCTAATAAATATTTAAACCCTTTACATGGGGGCATCTAAGTATAGTCTATTTGCCAATCTTCACCAGGGTATGTTCTTCTATGCTGAACAGGCCTTACTAAAGGAGGAGGTAAACATTGGTCATTTGGGTTATTTCAGGCACGTGGTTCACAGGCTCGAGTAACCTGGTTTACTGCTTTAAGTAATCCTTTTTCTATAAAAAGCCAAGACATTATTTGAAACAGGAAATCTCTTCCCAAATGGGTAGAGTCATGCAAATGTTTAACTATTTTTCATTGATTAGCACCTCATGTCAACAGTTTATCAGGAGTGTCTGGGAAAATGCCTGCTATTTCAATAAGCCTCCCATTGTCATCCACTGGTGTGCTTTAGCTTCTATGACTCCTTGGTGTGGTTTAAACTTCCAGGTGTTATTGTAAAGCCAGTTTATTGGATTCATCTACAAAAGAGAAGTTGGTGCAACTGCCTGGAGTCATCCAGGCATGATAAGAAAGTTGTGTAAGAAAACCAAGGTCTCTGAAAAACAGCATAGAGAATAGGTAAAATGGCATCTATGGGCTTGTCATTCTACCCCTATGGCCATACAGTTTTGGGGCAACAGATACTCATTATAATGGGTCAAAACAGAGTAAGCTGTCCAGAAGAAAGTTGTTTTTTTTTTTTTTTTTGAGACAGAGTCTCGCTCTGTTGCCCAGGCTGGAGTGCAGCGGCACAATCTCAGCTTACTGCAACCTCTGCCTCTCAGATTCAAGTAATTTCCGGACTTTTTTTATTACTATTTTTTATTTTTAGTAGAGATGGGGTTTCACCATGTTGGCCAGGCTACTCTCGAACTCCTGACCTCAAGTGATCCTCCCACCTTGGCCTCCCAAAGTGCTAGGATTACAGGCGTGAGTCACTGTGCCTGGCGAAAGTTAATATCCTTGCCTGCCATGGCAAAGGTTACCGAGTCTTCTCCAGATATATGGCTAGTTGTCTGATGGAAGCTGTGGCAGAAGGTCTCAGGCCCCGTCATTCTTGGGCACTTGCCTGGCTGTTTCACTCATCATTAGTTTGGGTGCCAACAGCTCTCTTCAGAACACTGGATTAGGGCTGGGCGCGGTGGCTCACGCCTGTAATCCCAGCACTTTGGGAGGCCGAGGCGGGTGGATCACAAGATCAGGAGATCGAGACCATCCTGGCTAACACAGTGAAACCCCGTCTTCACTAAAAATACAAAAAATTAGCCGGGCGTAGTGGCGGGTGCCTGTAGTCCCAGCTACTCAGGAGGCTGAGGCAGGAGAATGGCATAAGCCCGGGAGGCAGAGCTTGCAGTGAGCCAAGATCGCACCACTGCACTCCAGCCTGGGCGACAGAGTGAGACTCCATCTCTTAAAAAAAAAAAAAGAACACTGGATTATCCCTCTTCCAATAGTCTGTTTTCTTACAGTGTGCACACTGATTTATGCCCAAAGCACAATGACTCAGATGCCCAGCTTTGGGCTTTTCACGTTTCAGCTTCCCTTGTTCAAGCCAAGACCTAGGAGGGCAACCCCACATGGGAGGTTAGCTTAAGGTTGCAACCAACAGCTGCACCTTGTGGAGGTCCTTCTTCCTCTTTCTCCTTCCTCCACTTTGTCCCTGTTATTAAAAACTAAAAATGCCATATCCAAAGCTGTTCCTTAGAAGTTTTGGGACCCATAGCTGCTTTTACTACTTTTCTGTGGATATCAGGGGTAGACTGGGTTATAAAATGGACTCCCAGAAGGATTTATCTTTACCTTGAGGCAGGATCAGTGTTAGTATATTTCCTGATCGACTCAACTAAACGCTATTGAAACAAAGCTGGATTCTCATCTTTGCCCTGAGAAACTTCCTTAACCTTTTCATTGTTAACAGGATTTTTCTTACATTTCTTCATCTCTTCCAACAAACAAGTGACCATATGATCTCTTCTCCCAAGTCCTCTCTGCCCTTTGATAGTTCCACTCTAGATCTTGATCTGGAACTGCTATACCTCCTGTCTGATATATATTATGGTTCAGGCTGCAAGCCAATAATGCATCTGCATGGATCCTAGCTTCCCCAAAATGCATTGTTTCTCTTCCACTGTACAACAGAGACAACAAAACATACAGATCCTGCCAAGATAAAGTACAGGCCAGAGTTAACTTTTCAAACTCATCTATGAATTTTTCTTGATCTTCAGAGAAATGATCAAACTTGTCTATTATAGAGCCAAACCAGACAGAGAAAAGGGTCCATGTCCTCTCACAGTGCCTTCTTCCCCATTTGCAACCTAAGTGGACAGAGATTTCCCTTTGGAGGTTGATAGGCAGCTCCATTATGAGTAGTACCCGCTGGGCTCCATTCTTCAGGGTGTGGTGGGTGTAGAGAGGGACTAGAAGGGTAAGGTGGAGGGACAAAGTGTTCTCAATAGAACTTTCAGGTGGACTAGGGGCAGAAAGGACCGACACATCTGAACCTTCAGACCTGACAGAAAGAGGTTCCACTTCACCTAAAAATGCCCACTGAACCAAGTGGCAGGGGGGCTTGTCATAAAGGATCATCTTGTATGTCCAACTCTTTTTCTTCTATTTCTCTCATGAAACATGCCCATGCCTGCTGCAGGGTTTCATTCTGACTGAGCAGCAAAAATGCTTGAACTTACGATATTTTATCCCATTTTCCCTACCACGGACAGAACAAATCAAGTTGAATGACTGTATGAGTACTCATTAGAGGCATTTTTTCTTGTATCATTCTGAAGTTATTTGCTGATTTTCCATGCTTATCATCCTTAAGAAAGCGCACACTCTTAACCCAATCTGTAATCTCTGATCCTGAGGTTTTGGTAACCTGATGTTTCTGTTTTGTTGTAGACAGTCCTGAAGATGAGTTTTCACCCCAGAGAACAGAATGACAAAAGGCCAAGATGTGGTTGATACAGCTGGTGAGAGACATTGGGTGAGGAAAGACCAGGCTCTCCAAGCATTCAGACACACCTGTGCAACTGTCCTTGCAATTAGGAGCCAGGCCCCAATGAGCTTCTCACCACATGTGTCTTTGAACTTTCTAGGTCATGCTGTTGATTAGTTTCCTCTACTGAGCAGGTAGCTTATAGTCGGAGTATTTACAACCAGGAGAATGTTCCAGGCCAGCCCTGAGTCAACTTAAGATAATCAAAAGGTTAAAATGTAATCTGAAATATATTTACTCAAGGTCAGATATTGAGGATGGCCACCAGGAGGACAGATTTAAGTTGCCCTGAATATATGTTTCAATTAACAGCCATTGAAAGTGAGTCTTTTCAAAAAAGTGAGAAGGCAATCCCTAAGTTGTTTACCAAGAATTCATATTTAAATGCATAAGCTATTGATTGGCTACATATATTCTTTTGTTTTAGAAATTCCAGAATAAAGAGATAATGGGTGAGACTGCTAGTCAGAAACAAAATGTCTTTAAACAACTGTCCCTAATCCCAGCACTTTGGGAGGCCAAAGTGGGTGGATCACCTGAGGTCAACACTTCAAGACCAGTCTGACCAACATGGTGAAACCCCATCTCTACTAAAACTACAAAAAAAAGAAAAAAATTAGCCAGGCCTAGTGGCGTACACCTATAATCCCACCTACTCTGGAGACTGAAGAAGGAGAATCGATTGAACCCAGGAGGTATAGGTTGCAGTGGGCTGAGACTGTGCCATTGCACTCCAGCCTGGGCAACAGTGCAAGACTCCATCTCAAAAAAAAAAAAAAAAAAAAAAAAGAAAGAAAGAAAAGAAAAGAAGAAGAGTCACTATGTTGACTCTGGGGTCATGAACACATATGACAGTCAGAATTTTTACTGTGGACTGCACTCACCTGTGAAATCAGTATCTCTCCAGTGGGCACTGTCCATGTGTCAGGGTAACAGTGCTAACATTTGGTAGGTTGTGCATATGGAAACACAGTCTAACCTGTGTGCTTGGTCCTGTGATGACACTCTCTATACCATCCAAAGTCTTTATACAAATGTGAAAGAAAAGTAATCCTTTATGACGTTATTATCTAGAGAAGACCCAGGAATATACCCATTTCTCTAAGTTTAGTTACAAGTGCCAGCATCTCTCCTTTTGGCTGATTCATGGTATTAGTGTCATTATCACAACTGTGAGCTTGGGTAAGCTATATGTCACAACCCAAACTGTGAGTAGAAAGAAAGCAAAAGACTAACATCACCTGGGTGCTGGGTCAGAAATATGTCACAATTTTTCCAGGGCACAGAGTCATATCACCTGGTTGCCTGGCCAGGGTTATGTTACAATTTTCTCCAGAAAGCAGGGCACAAACAGCAAAGACACATTACTTGGGTAATGGGCCCAGCTATATGTCACAATGTTTTCCGCAGTTAAGACCTGGGTACAAGAAAAACACCACCTTGTTGCTGAACCCAGGGGTCTATCACAATCTTCTGTGTGGGCATGATGCAGATGCAAGAGGAAAGTCACACCTCAAAATAATGGATGCAGAGATATGTCACAAGGCCTCTTGTGGGCAGGGCCCAGGCTGGAGCCTCTCACCTACTTGATTTGACCCACCAATATGTCTTAATACCTAAAACACACAGGGCCAATTTGAAAGAGGAGAGTGATAAGGGCTGGCACAGTGGCTCACACCTATAATCTCAGCACTTTGGGAGGCTGAGGCTGGCAAATCACTTGAGGTCAGGAGTTGGAGACCAGCCTGGCAAACATGGCAAAACCCCATCTCTACTAAAAATGCAAAACTTAGCTGGGTGTGGTAGCACACACCTGCAATCCCAGCTACTTGGGAGGCTGAGGCAGGAGAATCACTTGAACCTGGGAGATGGAGGTTGCAGTGAGCCATGATCACACCACTGCACTCCAGCCTGGGATACAAAGTGAGACATCTAAAAAAAAAAAAAAAAAGAAAAAAAAGAAAGAAAGAAAGAAAAGAAAAAAGAAAAAAGAGAGTGATACAACCAGATGCTGGGTCCAGTGATAGGTCACAATCCTGCCTTTATACAGGGCTCAGCTAGAAAAAGAGAGTTACATCACTTAGGTGATAAACAAAATATGTCATAATTCCCCTATTAGAATGGCTCATGTGGGAGAGTTAGGTCACCTAGGTGTTGGACCCAGCCATACACAGTTTTTAATATACACAATATACAATTTGTATATTGAAATGTGGCTGGGCCCAACACCGTGTGACTCTTGAAATATGCCCTTTTTGGACAGAGCCCAAGCACTAGAAGAGAGTAACATCACCTTATTGCTAGGTCAAAAAAATATGGGACCATACTTCCTGAAAAACGAAGAGCCCATGCAGCAGTCTACCTAAATTAGAACTTCAGAGATATGTCAAAACACCCTATGTGGGCGAGGCTCATGTAGAAAAGTCATAACCTAGGGCCTTCACCTAGTTATATGTCACAATCACCCCAGTGGGCAATGCCCAGGCATGGGAAAAATATTATGTAAATGCTTAGATGAGTGATCTGTCATAATCCTCACTGTTGACAGGTCTGAGACAAAAATAAAAAGTCATATAATCTAGTTTAGTGGGCCAAGGACATTCACTATGTCCTCTGTGGACAGGTATGGACAGAAAAATTACATCACCTGTGAAATGTCACTAGGGATTAGTCACTCTGGCTTCTGTGGTCTGGGCCCAGATAGGAGAAAAGAGAAACATTACATAGGTGCTTGGCCCCGATATGTTACAATGTCTCCTAGGGAAAAGCCCGTGTAAAAGTAGAGAGTAACATCAAATAGATGGGTCCAGGAATATGGCAAAATGCCTCCTGTAGCCGGGGTCTGGGTAGGAGATTCATATCTCCTGAGTGTTAGACCCAGCAATATGTTACAGTAGCCAATGTGCGCAGGGCACAGAAAGGACAAGCACATTACCTGGGTGCAGGGACAAGTGATATGTCACAATGCCCTCTTTGGCAGCACCAAGGCATAAGTATAGAGTCACATCATCTACATACTGGTTCTAACAATATGTCCCAATCCCATCTGTGTGCTGGGCCCAGGCAGGAGAGTCAAATCACTCAGGTTATGAACAGAGACATGTGTCACAATCACATATGCAAAAAGGCTCAGGGATAACATGAATAATTTTTCACATATTCCCATTCTAGATATGAGAGTCAAGACCATTTGGAGATTGGGTCTAAGTACACAAACCACAATCTCAATGTGGATGAATTCATGAATAAGAGCCTCATTCTCTCCTTCAGACTGTGTCTCTCAGTAAACTCCATTGTTTCACAGGTGTGCTGAATCTTGATCTGAGTCACCAGCTGTGGACCAGATCCACATATGAGAGTCAATTTTGCAACTTTCCACTGCCTCCAGGGATGAGATTCAGAACTTCAGAATAAGACTGTGTTTATCTAAAAGGATGACATATTTATGGTTGACTGGTTGTGAATACCAGTATCACAATGTCACCTGTGTGCTGGACCATGTAAGGGTCTTTATTGAGGGTATGTGAGGGCTTTATTGCTGGGTCTGTCCCACAGACCCTGGTTGATGGATGAAATGAGTACTCAGACACAGGTATGCAGTGTAAGAGCAGCTAAGGGACTGCCTGGCTGTATTGGACAGAGTGCAGCACCAAGAAGCTGGAGCTGCTTTCTTTTATTCAGTGCAGGCACAATGCTGAAAACCTGAAGCCAATACAACCTGCAGGTAATTAACATTTATTGTTCCCCTTTCAAGGAATGTCATGTGTGCAAATGATCAAAGGTCAGTTCCTGGTCAACATAAATGAACAATCCTGTTTAAGATAAATTTCCCCATATTCCCTTGTATTTACTCCTCACCCCCTGATTCAAGGTTATAGAACAGTTTGCCTTCAGCTATTCTGCCCCAGGGCTCTGCAGGACCTTCCAAACTTTCAGGAGGTTTGCATTTCCCTATAGATTTTTCACCACTCTGACCGATCCCCTCACTTCTCCCCCCTTTTTTTTGCATCAAGTTTTGATTATTGAAGCATACAGATGTGAGCAGTGACAGGTTTGACTGGCATAGTGGTTACAGCTTGTGTCCCAGCTTTGCATCCTAGAACCAGTAAATAATATAAAACAAACATGAGTATAATCAATATTATTCTTTTGCAATCAAGGAGTGGTATGTAGTGGTACTTGCAACCTCAGTCCAATGTATGCCATTACTGAGGGACCCCACCAGAGCTATGTCAATCCCTCCCAGTCAATCAGTCACATTTTTAGAGGCTAGAAAGGGGATCTCTGCCCAAGTAACAGTGTGGAAGAAAGGTGGATCTAGAAGATGGGCCCAATAGAATATAGCAGGTACAGGTTTCAGGCAAAGTGAGAGAATAAGAAGAATCAATACCCTACAAGAGTTGCAATGTACAACAGAAAGCATAGAAAGGAACACATTATCTGAGTGAATGGTTTCTTTTTCTGCAGCAGAATTCACTTAGCCTTCTGAGTTGTCTTCTTCAGCATCTCCCAGGTAATGTCGGTGGCCTGTGATGTCCAAGGAAGTGGCATTTTCCGGGGTTGCAGTTTCTGCAGGATCATTTCCTTCATTTTTGGTACTGGGTTGGGTCCTGGCCATGCTGTGGTAAGGTTTGGTGTGTTGCGCTGGAATCCAAAGAGGACTTGAGGGGACGTGAACACAAGCATATCCTCTTCCCCATGTTAACAAATAATTTGGACCACACTATACATTACTATTTGCCGATACCAGCTCAGTCATGGAGACCCTAATCTAGTGGTGCTAGAGGAATTAAAGACACACACACAGAAATATAGCATGTGGAGTGGGAAATCAGGGGTCTCACAGGCTTCAGAACTCAGAGCCCCGAACAGAGATTTACCCACATATTTACTGACAGCAAGCCAGTGATAAGCATTGTTTCTATAGATAATAGATTTACTAAAAGTATTGCTTGTGAGAAACAAAGGGATGGGCTCTGGCTAGTAATCTGCAGCAGAAACAGGTCCTTAAGGCACGGATTGCTCATGCTATTGTTTGTGGTTCAGGAATGCCTTTAAGCGGTTTTCCCACCCTGGGTGGGCCAGGTGTTCCTTGCCCTTATTCCAGTAAACTCACAACCTTCAGCATGGGTGTCATAGCCATCACGAGCATGTCACAGTGCTGCAGAGATTTTGTTTAGCCAGTTTCGGGGCCAGTTTATGGCCAGATTTGGGGGCCTGTTCCCAAAAACTATTTACATCTTTCCATAACACTTAAGGTCTTATATTTTGAGAGGTTTTTGCAAAGTGCTTCTCTATGTCTGATTGAAATTTATTATCTAAATTTAAGAAATTAAGGGTAAATAAGGCTCATGCTAGTAACGTTATAGGGTTCCTACTCATATTCCCCATTTCTGTTTTTTTAAGCATACTGTTAAGGGTGGAATGGGTACATCCCACTGTTATCTGGGTTAAATAACTGATAAATTCAACAAATGGCTCCTGGGGCCCTTGTTGTGCATTTACAAAAGATCCCTGTTGAATTCTACCTTTGGGAATTCATTCCCAGGCCCTGTGAGTGCACAAAGACATATGCACATAAGCTTGGGGGAAAAATTTAATTGTTGTTATACATTAACATAGGGACCCCTCCCCTGGAGCATAGCAGCTGTTATGTTTTGCCTGGCCAACTGATTCTGGTTAACTTGCTGTTCACATAACTCATCATATTCTGCCCTCCAGAGGAGGTATTGACTGGCTTCTAAAGTTGTTTTAGCTAGTATTGACCAGTCCCATGGGGTCATATGGTATTTTTCTGCTATGCCCTCAAGTAATCCTCTCCTAAATGGGCTAGTGACTTCATTTTCTCTAATGCTTTTTCTTATTTCTTTATAAGTCTTGAAAGTAATGGGTTCATGTACCTGACTGCCTTGTTGATCTTCCCTCATCGGGCAGACCAAGAGCTCCCCTTCTAATGCCACTTACCTAAGACAGGGTCCCATAACTATAATGTATCCCTTGTCTTTTCCCCAATTTATTGGGAGAGGGCTCAGGGAAAATCTCTGTCTCCTCTGTGGCACCTTTACCCGATAATGGTGGGGCTGGGGGGGGGAGGAGGAGGAGGAGGAGGAGGCAGCAGTAAGGTAGATGATATTTCTTCCTCCCTTCCCTTTTTAGGCTCTTCTGTATAGAGCAGGGCAAAAGCAGTCCTAACTAAGGACCATAACATTAAAGAACATTAAAGATGTTAGTCGGATTTGTTGCCTGTGTGCATAATGTCTAAGATTTCTTCTCACTTGTTCCCAGAGCTCTAGGTCTAGTGTGCCTTCTTCTGGGAACCACGGGCTATGGAAAACAACAGTTTGCATTAGGTCTCTTAATTGAGCCTTCGAAACCGAGGCTCCACTAGCTTTTAACAGTTGTTTCAATATTTTTATATACTATTGCTGTTGAACTGATGATTGTTTTCCCATGATAAAATTAGCTTTAGTCTGGGCATGGTGGTTCATGCTTGTAATCCCAGCACTTTGGGAGACCTAGGTGAGTGAATCACCTGAGGTCAGGAGTTCAAGACCAGCCTGGCCAACATGGAGAAACCCCATTTCTATTAAAAAATACAAAATTAGCCAGGCGTGGTGGTGCATGTCTGTAATCTCAGCTACTCGGGAAGCTGAGGCAGGAGAATCACTTAAACCTGGGAGGTGGAGGTTTTCTTGAGCCAAAATTGAGCCATTGCACTCCAGCCTGGGAAACAAAAGTGAAACTCCATCTCAAAATAATATAATAGTAATAATAATAATAATAATAATAATAATAATAAATAAAACCCTGGCTTGAAAAAATCCATCTGAACTTGGAAATCCCCAGCAGGCACCAATTACTTACTGTGCAGTCACTTCCCTTTCATTTTGGAGGGTTCTGTCATGATCCGTTGTGTCGCTCCCCACATGGGGCACCACCTGCCAGTCCTGTCCCACAGATCCTGGCTGACAGATGAAATAAGTACTAAGACATAGATATACAGTGTTAAAGAAGCTAGGGAACTGCCCAGCTCTAGTGACCAGATTGCAGCACCGAGAAGCTGGAGCTGCTTGCTTTTGTTTATTGCAGGCACAATGTCAAATACTTGGAGCCAACACAACCTGTAGGTAATTAACATTTATAGTTCCCCTTTCAGGGAACATCACGGGCAGTTGGTCAAAGGTCAGTTCCTGGTCAACATAAGTACACAAGCCTGTTTAAGATAAATTCCCTTAAATTCCCTTATATCCACTCATTGCCCTCTGCCTGAGGGTTATAGAACAGCTGCCTTCAGCTATTCTTCCCCAGGGATCTGCAGAACCTTTTGGCCTTTCAGAAGGTTAGCGTCCTTTCCCTATAGTTTTTCCACCACTCTGACTGATCCCCCATACTTTATTCAATATGCATGTGAGTTGCAATCTACTCCAAGACATTTGTGATGGTATGGACCCATGATTCTACATGTGGCTCTAAGCCCAGGAATGACAGTCAGCATCTTTCCAATTGGCTGATCCATTTAGGAAAGTCCTCACTTGCCTATGAGCTACATTTAGAAGTCAGTCATCATTTGTAGCTTTAGAAATGAGCCATTCCTGGCTGGATGTTTGCATATCTCAGTCACAATCCCAACTGTGGACTGCATCTGCATATGAGATTTAGGACCTCAACAGTGGGCTCTGTCCATGTTGAGGTTACAATTATAACAGGCAGCAGGATGTTCTTTTAAGAAACACAACCTTTGGCTGGATGCAGTGTCTCACACCTGTAATCCCAACACTTTGGGAGGCAGAGGTGGGCAGATCACCTAAGGTGAGGAGTTCAAGACCAGCCTGGCCAACTTAGTAAAACTCCTACAAAAATTAGCTCAGCTTGGTGGCACACGCCTGTAGTCCCAGCTACTCAGGAGGATAGGCAGGAGAATCACTTGAACTCAGGAAGCAGAGGTTGCAGTGAGCTAAGATCGTGCCAGCCTGGGTGACAGAGTGAGATTCTGTCAAAAAAAAAGAAAAGAAAAGAAAGAAAGAAGGAAAGAAAGAAAGAAAGAAAGAAAGAAAGAAAGAAAGAAAGAAAGAAAGAAAGAAAGAAAGAAAGAAAGGAAGGAAGAGAGGAAGAAAGAAGGAAGGAAAGGATGGGCACGGGCCACAAGTCACATCACCTAGGTGCTGGGCCCAGTGATATATTACAACACTCTCTTTGAGAAACACCCTGAGTGGTTAGACACACACCTGGTGGCTGATCCCAGTGATATGTTGCCATCTTTTCTTTGTGCATGGTGCATGTAGGTGAGGAGAGTCATATTTCATAGGTGATGGATGCCAAAATATGTCACAAGACCATCTGTTGGCAGGCCCTGGCAGGAACCTCTCATCCCGTAATGCCAGACCCAGTAAAAGTAACAATTTGCAAAATATGCAAGGTCCAGTCAAAAGATGTGATACATCATCTAGGTGCTGGGTCCAGTGATACATCACAATTCCCTTGTGGCAGTGTAGAGGCTGAAGAAGAGTCACATCACTACCTAGGTGATGAATGAAAAGATATTCCAGAATATTCTTGTGGCCAGGGCTTATGTAGGAGATTCACATCACCTGGGTGGCAGACCCAGCTATATGTCACAATGCAAAATGGTTGTAGGGTCTAGACAAGAAAAAAGAGTCCCATCACATAGGTGCTGGGCCAAATGATACATCACAATCCCCTTTTGGTCAGACCAAGTAGTAGAAGTCACATCACCTAAATGTCACACCCAGCAACATGTCACAATAACCCTTCAGAGGACATACCAGAAAGAAAAGTCACATCACCTAGGTAAAAGGCCCAGAAATATCATATAATGCTATTGTTTTGTAGGACTCAGGAAAAAGATGGGGTCAGCTAATGCAGCAGCTGGGCCCAGCTATATGGCACAATGACATTAGGCAATGCCTTGGCTTGAGAGGAGACTCACATCGCATAGGTGCTTGGCCCAGTGATATGTCACATTTCCTACTGTGGACAGATCCAGAAAGAAGAGACCTATCATTTAAGTGATTGGCTCAGAGATACGTCACAGTGACCAGTTGGGCGGGAACCAAGAAGAAGAATCACATCCCCTGTGTGCTGGACCCAGCAGTAAGTCACCCTCGCTTCTGTTAGCGTGACCCAGGCCCAAAGATATATTACAGTCTAACCTATGGACAAGGTGAAGATGAGAGAGGAGAGTCACATAAAATAGTTGATGGGCAGAAAACTCACATCATCTTCGTGTAGGGCCCAGGAACATGACAAAATGTCTTACGTGGGCAAGACTAAGAAAAATAAAAGTAATATCTTTTTGGTGCCTAGTTCAATAACATTGCCCAATCTTTCCTGCAGGAAAAACTAAAAACTAAAAACTAAATCAGCTACATGCTGTAAAATGTCTCAGTTCTTCCTGTGAGCAGAGACACGGTAATACAAGAGAGTCACATTATCTGTGGGATTGGTGCAAAGACATTTCTTTCTTCCTTTTTCTTCCTTTCTTTTTTTTTTTTTTTTTTTGAGATGGACCCTCACTCTGTTACCCAGGCTGGAGTGCAGTGGCATGATCTTTGCAAACTCTGCCTCCTGAATTCAAGTGATCCTCCTGCCTCAGTCTCCCGAGTAACTGGGACTACAGGTGCCCATCACCACGCCCAGCTGTTTTTCATAATTATTACTATTTTTTTTTTTTTGTTAGTAAAGACAGGGTTTCACCATATTAGCCAGGCTGGTCTTGAATCCTGACCTTGTGATCCACCTGCCTCATCCTCCCAAAGTGCTGGGATTACAGGTTTGAGCCACCATGCCCTGCCACAAAGACATTTAAAAATGTCCCTGTAGGCAAGGCCCAGAGATAAAAGTTACATCACCTGAGTGTTGAACCCAGCAACATGTCACAATGGCCCAAGTGGGCAAATCACAGGCAGAAGAGTCACAAATTTTCATGGCAGGGCCCAGCAATATGACACAGTGTCGCTTGAAGGCAAAACCTAAATAAATAGAAGAGTCACATAAGCTAGGAGCTGGGTGTAGCAATATGCTACAGTTTCCCTGTAAGTAGGGACCAGCAGAAGAAGAGATTCACATCACCTGGATGCTGGGCTCAGTAATATGTCAATCATCTTTCCTGTAATAAAGACCCAGGCAGGAGAACTACATCATCTGGTTGCTGACAACAGCAATGTGCTGACAACAGCAATTTCCATGTAGGCAGAGTGCAGGCAGAAAAGGAAAGTCACATCTCCTGGGTGAGGAATGCAGATACATGTCACAGTGTCCCCTGTAGGAAGGTCCCAAGTAGGAGACTCCCATCCCTTAGGTGTTGAGCACTTAAGCAATATGTCACAATATCCAAATGTGTGGAGCCTGAGAAAAAGAGGAGAGTCACATCACCTAGCTACTAGGCCAGTAATGTGTCACAATTTCTCTGTGATCAGAGACCAGGCAGGAGAAGAGAGTACATTACCATGGTGATGGGCGTTGAGTTATGTCACAAGGTCCCCTGAAGGCAGGCCAAGGGAAAAAAAAAAGTTATATCACCTAGGTGTTAAACCCAGCAATATGTAACAGTGTCTAATGTGACATATTGAGCCCCAGTATGGCACAACATGTAAGGCACATTTGGAAGAGTCACAAAACATGGCTGCAGAATTCAGCAATAATTGACAATATACAAAATGTGTGGGGACCCCCAGAAAAAGGAGAGTCAAAGCACCGAGGTGCTGGATCCAGTGATATATCACAACTTTATCTTCGGACTGAGACCAGGCAGCAAAATCAAATCACTCAGGTACTGAACATAGGCATATGTAACAATCACTCCAGCAGGAACATCCAGTAATGAATTAGCAATCCCACACAGGTCCCAGTTCTAGGTATGAGAGTCACCACATTTTCTATGTTGGGTCTAAGTAAGGTAGTGATGAACTCACCAATGAACTGGATTGTGGATTTGGAGCCTGAGACTCTTCATTCCTCCTGTGAACTGTGTTCACTCTAGCCCTAAGCCCAGGTAGAATTTTCATGGGTTCAGATAGAATTCTCACCTGCCAATGTATTGGGTTTATAAATAAGTCATGATTTCAACTCTGGCTGGATGTTCACATACGAGGGTTCACAATTTCTACTGTGGACTGTGTCTGTGTGAAATTCAGGGCCTCACCAGTGGGCTCTATCCGAGTGTGAGGGTGACAATCCTAACAGTTGGTGGGGTGTGCACATTGCACATAAGAACCACAATCTCACCTGTGTGCTGAACCCTGGAATGACATTCTCTGTACCACAAGGGATTTATATAGTATGCAAGAAAGTGGTAATTCCCTATGACTTTGTACAAAAAGGAGACCCAAGATTATAATCATTACCGTAGGCCTAGCTATAAAAGACAGCACCTCTCCTGTTAGATGGATGGAGGTATGAGAGTCACCATTGTACCTGTGAGCTAGGCCAAAATATATTTTACAATCCCTCCTGTGAATAGGCAGAGAGGAGGAGAGTCACATCACCTGGGGTTTTGGCCAGGAACACACCACAATTTTTACTGAGGGCAGGGACCAGACAGGACTGTCACATAACTTTAATACTCAGCCAGGAATACGTTACAACCTTCTCATGAAAGCAAAGCACAGGGAGCAGAGTCACATCACCTGGGTGCGGAGCCCAGGAATAGCTAATAACAATTTCTATAGTCAAGGCACATGCAAGAGAGACACATCACCAGGTACCTGGGCCTAGTGATAATTCGTAATTTTTCTTGTGAGCAGAGTGCGGGCAATAATGGAGAGTCACATCTCCTAGGTGATTGATGCAGAGATATGTCACAAGGCCCTCTGTAGAAAGGGCCCAGGAAGAAGCATCCCATTTTATAGGTGTTGGGCCTGGTAATATGTTATACTATGCAAAATATTCAGGTCTTAGGCAAAAAAAAAAAAAAAAAAAAAAAAAAAAAAAAAAGGAATCATGTAACCTAAGTGCAGAATTTAGGAATATGTCAGAATGCACCCTGTGGGCAGTGCCAAAACAAGAAAAAACACTCACATTACCTAGGTGGAAAGCCTAGTCATATGTCACCTTGACACCTGTGGGCAGCACCAAGCCTGGAAAAGAGAGTCACTTCTTTGAGGTGCAGAGTACAGAGATATGTCACAGTCTCATCTGTGGGCTGAGCCAAGGCAGGAGAGTCAAATCACTAAAATGCTTAGCAGGCACAATCACGCCTGAAGGAAAGTCCAGGAATGAGATTAGAAATTCCACACATGTCCGTGTTCTAGATATGAGAGTCAATACCTCCTGTATGTTGGGTCTAAGTTCATGAATAACAATCTCAATAACTGATAGAATTTTTGCAAAAGAGCTACCATTTCTTCTGCAGACTGCGTTCTATTAGTGCAGTCACAGCCTCATATGTGTGCTGAATTCTTGGTCTGAGGGTCACCTGCCCACCTGTGGACCGGGCCACATATGAGAGTCAATTCTCCAACTTTCACAGTCTCCATGTCTGGGATTCAGAACCTTAACAGTGGGATATGTTTATGTGGGAGAATGACAATCTTTATTGTCTCCTGGGCATGCATTCAAGAACACTATCTCACTTGTGTGGTGTGCACTCCTATGACACTCACCGTGTTACCTGAGGGTTTTATTCAATATACAAGAGTGGTGATCCTCTGTGACCTTTGTTCAAGAAGGGAATCCAGAATCTTTTCTGTTGTTCTAAGCCCAGAGTCAACATCTCTCTAATTGGCTGAGTCTAGAGGAGAGAGTCCTCACCTTCTTATGAGGTGGGTTTAGAAATGAGTCACCATCTCAACTGCGGCCAGATGTTCACACATGACAAAGTTTCAACTGTGGAGTGCATTCATGTGAGATTCAGGACCTCACCAGTGGGCTCTGTCCATATGTGATGGTGACAATTCTAAAGGTTGCTTGGCTGTGCATAGGACAAACACAATCTCATATGCATGGTGAACTCTTTTATGACGTTCTCTGTAACACACTGTGGCCTTATATATGTGAGAGAGTGGTAATTCTCTATGACTTTCATACAGAAGGAAGACCCAGGATTTTTTGTTTTCCTAAACATAGCTATGAGCAACATTATCTCTCCTACTGGCTCTTCGAGGTATGAAAGTCATCATTACATCTGTGTACTTGACCAAGTTATATGTCACAATTCCACCTGTGAGTAGAGAACAAGCACAAGAGTCACATCAACCGTGTGCTGGACCAGAGTTATGTCACAATCTTCCCTGAGAGCATGCACCAGCCAGGAGAGTCACATCACAGGGTCCTCAACCAGAGATGTTACAATCCTCTCCTGGAAGCAGGGCACAGGCAGAAGAATAAGATCACCTGGGTGCTGGCTTCAGATACAAGGCTCACCGTGGGCAAAGCCCAGACAGGACAGATGAAACACCTGGTTGATGGGCCCAGCAATATGTCACAATCTCTTCTATGGCAGATAAGGTGACAATTCTAAAGGTTGGTAGACTGTGCAGATTGCAGGCAGAAGTAGAGAGTTTCATCTCCCAAGTAATGGATAAAAAAATATATCCCAAGGCCCTCCGTGGGAAGGGCTCAGGCAGAAGCCCTCCAACCCCTAGGTGTTTGTTGTTTCAGTGGTATGTCACAATAACAAAATACACAGGTCTCAGGCAAGTGAAGAGACTCACATCACCTAGGTGCTGGGTCCAGTGGCTAGTCACAATCTTTTCTTTTGGCAGTGCTCAAGCAGAGTAGAAAAGTCACATCACCAAGATAATAAACAAAAACATGTGTTAGAATATTTCTGTGTGACAGCCCATGCAGGAAAGTCACATCACCATGTTGTTAGACCCACAGATATATTGAAATACATGATGCATGCAGGTCTCGGGAAGGAGAGGACAGTAATATCACTTAGGGTGCTGGATGCACCTAAATGCACATCACAATTTCTTCTTTTTTGTTGTTGCTTTGTTTTGGTTTTTTGAGACGGAGTCTTGCTCTGTTGCCTAGGCTGGAGTGCAATGGCGCGATCTCGGCTCACTGAAAGCCCCGCCTCCCAGGTTCACGCCATTCTCCTGCCTCAGCCTCCTGAGTAGCTGGGATTACAGGTGCATGCCACCACGCCTGGCTAATCTTTTATAATTTTAGTAGAGACAGGGTTTCACCATGTTAGCCAGGATGTTCTCAATCTCTTGACCTCGTGATCCACCTGCTCAGCCTCCCAAAGTGCTGGGATTACAGGTTTGAGCCACTGCGCCCGGCCCACAATTTCTTCTTAAGCACACTCCAAGCAGTAGCAGAGGGTCACTTCACTTAGGTTCTTGGTCCAGCACTATTTCACAATACCCTTGAAGGGAGGGCCTAGGCACAAAGTCACATTACCTAGGTGAGAAGCCTAGAGATATGTCACAATGCCCCTCGTGGGTAGGACTCATAAACAAGAGAAGAGATATAGCCTAGGTGCTGGGCTCAGCTTTATGTTCCAGTCACCCCAGTGGAAAGAAGCCAAGAATAAGGAAGAGTCACATCACATAGGAGCTACATCACGTGGCATATCACAATTCCCACTGTGGACAAACCCCAGAAGAAAAGAGTCACATCATCTAGGTGGGAGGCCCAAACAAATATCACAGTGACTCCTGTGTGCAGGGACCAGGCAGAATAATTATATCATTGTTTTGCTTGTTTCAGCAATAAGTCACTCTCTAATCTGTGGCCATGGACAAGGCAGAAGAGAAATGTCACTTCACGTAGGTAAAAGGGCATTTACCTGAGCTTTGCTCATAGGAGAGATTGTAATGGGTCAAGAAATATGTCACAATGCTCTCTGTGGTCAGGGTTTAGGCAGAGAACTCACATCAGGTTAGTGGTGGGCTCAGCCATATGTCTCAATGCCTTCTAAGGGCACAGCCCAAGCATAAAAGGCAACATTACCTGCTGAGCATGGTGGTTCACACTGGTAATCCCAGGACTTTGGGAGGCCGAGGTGGGTGAATCATGATGTCAGGAGTTCAAGACTAGCCTGGCCAAAATGGTGAAACCCTGTATCTACTAAAAATACCAACAATTAGCTGGGTGTTGTGGTGCATGCCTGCAATCCCAGCTACTCAGGAGGCTAAGTCAGGAGAATCGCTTGAACCCAGAAGGTGGAGGTTG
The DNA here is from genome assembly GCF_024542745.1 of Macaca thibetana thibetana. Taxonomy (NCBI): domain Eukaryota; kingdom Metazoa; phylum Chordata; class Mammalia; order Primates; family Cercopithecidae; genus Macaca; species Macaca thibetana. The sequence continues at coordinate 1,243,899 of NC_065596.1, forward strand.
CAGTGAGCTGAGATCGTGTTATTGCACTCTAGCCTGGGTGATAAGGCAAGTACCAGGTCTGTCCCACAGACCCTGGCTGATGGATAAAATGAGTACTCAGACACAGGTATGCATTGTAAGATCAACTAGGGGACTACCTGGCTCAAGTGGCCAGAGTTCAGTCACGAGAAGCTCAAGCTGCTTGCTTTTAGTCAGTGCAGGCAAAATGCCAAAGCCTGGAGCAAACACAATCTGTAGGTAATTAACATTTATTGTTTCCCTTTCAGGGATGATCAAAGGTCAGTTCCTGGACAACTTCAAACAAGCCTGATCAAAATATCTTCCCCTTCACTCCCTTGCACATACTCCTCACCCTCTGCCTCAGGGTTAGAGAAAAACTGCCTTTAGATATTATACCCCAAAGCTATGCAGAGCCTTCTGACTTTTCAGAAGGCCTGCTCCTTTCCCTATAGTTTCTCACTCCACTATGACCGATCTCCCACATTTCCCCCTTTTCTGTTTTTTGCCTCAGGTTTTGTTGATTGAAGAGTACAGGTATGTACAGGCACAGGTTTGACAGGTGCAGTGGTTACAGCTCATGTTCAGGCTTTGCATCCTAGAATTACTAAATAACATAAGACAAATATGAATATAATCAGTATTATTCTTTTCCAATCAAGGAGTGACCCCCAGGAGAGGGGGTCTATTTAGGAGACATGTTCTTGCACATCCTTCCATATGACTGCTTGTTGGGCATGTAGATTTATGGTGTTTAGGGATTCTTGAACTGTTGTTTTAAGTTGCTTTACATCTGCTGTTACATTATCATGTAAGGTTCCCAGAGTTGTTGTTTCGTCTCATCCCAACTATGTATTGATCGATTCCATGGTAGAGACGTAACACAAATATGCTTACGTTCCCAGTGTTATTGCTGTCAGAATGCCAGTGCATCTTGTCATTTTCCTACATATGCCAAGGGAGCCTCAAGGGCTTGCAGATGTGCAATAATTTTTTTTTATCTATTCCCTGCTATAGGAGAAATTCATTACACACATTTCTGGCCAGGTTATCCACAAAAAACAAACAAACAAACTGTTTTTACTGTTTCAGTAATAGATGGAACAGCAACACTAGCAGTGGCTAGGATGACTATGCCTGAGACTATAAAGGCTATTGGTGGTGCCCCATGTGAGGAACATGGCAATGGATCATGACAAAACTCTCAAAAATGGAAGTGAAGTTACAGCGCATTAAGTAATTGATGTCCACTGGGGATTTTCAAGTTTGAAGGGATTTTCAAGCTAGGGTTTTATCATGGGACAACAGTTATCCACTCAACAGCAACAGTACATAAAGATATTGAAACAGCTTCTTAAAGCTAGCAAAGCCTTGGTCTTGGAGCCCCAATTAAGGGACCTAATGAAAACTATTGTTTTCCATAACCCATTGTTCCCAGAAGAAGGCACACTAGACCTACAGCTCTGGGAACAAGCGAAAAGGAATCTTAAATGACATCATGCACAATAGTAACAGCTCCCAGTAGCATCTTTAACATTATGGGCCTTAGATAGGGCTGCTCTGGCGCCGCTCTACACAGAAGAGCCTAAAAAGGGAAGGGAGGAAGAACTGTCATCTACTTTACCATCTCCTCTTGCTCCCTCAGCCCCACTGTTACCAGGTAAAGGTGTCACAGATTAGACAGAGATTTTCTCTGAGCCCCCTCCTCCAATAAATTGGGAAGAAGGAAAGGGAAACACTACAGTTATGGTGCCATGCCTTAGGCAAGCGGCATTAGAAGGGAAGCTCTCGGCCTGCTTGGTGATGGGAGATCAATAAGGCAATTGGGTACATTTATGAAGAAATAAAAAAAGTATTAGAGAAAATGGATCCACTAGCCCATTTAGGAGAAGATTAACTGAGGCAATATCAGACCCCTTTCTAGTAACGGCCACTCTTTTGATTTTTCCCCTACCCCTGACATGGCTCTCTCAAAATCCTATGTGGCTAGAACAGTGGCCTTTAAAGGGAAAAAAATTACAATTAGCCCATGAATTAGGTGAGGATCAATTTAAAAGCTGGCCACAAAGAACCATCAAACAGCTATTGGAATTTGCCCATTTTCATCATTCACAAGAAGTCTAATAAATGGAGACTTTTTCATAACTTACTTGCTATCAATGCTAATTTACAACCTATGGGGCCCCTTCAACAGGGGTTCCCTTCCCCCATGGCAATTCCTTGAGATTGGCCTTTAGTCATTATTGACTTAAAAGACTCCTTTTCTACTATTTTCCTTGCAGAACAGGACAAAGAAAAATTTGCATTTGCAATACTAGCTATCAATAATGAAAGGTCAGCTTGCTGAGTCATTGGAAATTACTTCCTCAAGGAATGCTGAACAGTCCTACCATGTGTCGGTATCATGTAAATCAGGATTTGCTCCCTAGTAGAAAAGAATTTCCTAATTGCAAGATCATCCACTGTAGGGATGACATCTTACTGGCAGCCCCAATGGAGCCAATACTTTTGAGTTTATATGACTCTTTCAAAAGGAATACACAGTTTAGATGTTTACTCATAGTACCTGAAAAGATACAGATGTCCTCCCCTTGGAAACATTTTGGATACATACTAACTTTCTGGTCAGTAAGACCTCAAAAGCTTACATTGAATAATAACAACTTACACACCTTAAATGATTATCAAACATTACTACTGGGTGTTATTAACTGGCTTTGCCCCACCTTGGGCATAACTACTGATAATTTCCAGAACTTGATTTCTATCCTAATGGGCAATGCAGCCCTGGACTCACCCAGGTATTTGACCTCCCACTGCAAAAAGGAAAATTGAGGAAATAGAGCAAGCTATTACTCAGATGCTACTAGGTTGAATAGACCTACGATATTAAGTCCAATTATTTGTATTTCCTACTAAACATTCCCCAACAGGATTAATAGGATAGATAGCCCCAGAGCTGCACCTCCTAGAATGGGTTTTTTTCTCACATACCAGGACTAAAACACCATCTCCCTATGTCCAGCTAGTAGTAAAGTCATCTATACAGGCTCCAAACAGTGCAATCAATTGCAAGGTTATGACCCGGATTTCACAAAAACACCCTTAAGTAAAAAACAATTCAAAACAGTCCTGCCCCTATCTCTAGACCTTCAGATAGAACTCTCTATGTGGGCCATGTAGAACATGCCCTTCTCAGCTGGGTGCGATGGCTCACACCCGTAATCCCAGCACTTTGGGAGGCTGAGGCAGGTGGATCACAAGGTCAGAAGATCAAGACTATCTTGGCTAACACAGTGAAACCCCATTTCTATTAAAAATATGAAAAATGGCCAGGTGTGGTAGCACATACCTATATTCCCAGCTACTCAGACAGCAGAGGCAGGAGAATTGGTTGAACCTGGGAGGCGGAGGTTGCAGCGAGCCAAGATGCGCCACTGCACTCCAGCCTGGGCTACAGAGCAAGACGCCATCTCAAAGAAAAAAAAAAAAAAAAGAAAGAAAGAAAAGAAAAAGAACATGCGTCTTTCTCACTGATAAACTACTTTATTTATTGCAAAACCTCAAAACAGCCTTCATTAAGTCCACTGTTGAGCTCACCCTGTGTGCCCTTTTTTTTTTACTTCAGTGATTGCTGGTTCAACAAACACATCCTATTTTTATTACAAAGATAAAATAAGCCCACAGCTCACTGTCCAGTCCACTAGTTCATGCCTATGATCAAGCAGACCTGTAGGTTATGATGTCACTGCTTGACCAAGACACCCAATCACATCAATTTTTTCACCAAAATTGGAGAAACTTAACTAAAGAATTTTAACTTACTAAAAAACTGGCTGTACAAATTATTTTACAATGCCCAGATTGCCGGCTCACAGGCACATCCCCTCCTTCAAAAGGTGTTAACCCTAGAGGACTAGAACCTAATCAGATATGGAAAACAGATGTTGTGCACGTCCCTGAATTTGAAAAACTAAGATATGTACAAGTATCCATTGATACCAATTCCCACCTAATTAGCACTCATGCTGTTTCTGGACAGTTTGTCTGATATGTTATTAAACATCTTCTTTTAACGTTTGCGTTCATGGGGTGATCCAAAAAATTAAAACTGATAATGGTCCAGCTTACACCAGCTCACAATTTCAACAATTTTGTCACAAACAGAACATCCAACAGTCCATGGGTGTCTCGTATAGCTCCCAATGAGAGGCCATGGTAGAACATGCCCATTCCACCCTTAAAAATATGCTCAGAAAACAAAAAAGGTGGAATGTGAGTAACAGCCTTGCAATAATATTGGCACAGGACTTATTTACCCTTAATTTCTTAAATTTGGATGATGAATTCCAATCAGCTATAAAAAAGCACTTTGCAAAAATCATTCAAGATATAAAACCTTCAATTTTATGGAGATGTAAATAGTAATGTATGGTGTGGTCCAAATGATTTGTTAACATGGGGAAGATGATATGCTTCTGTTCACTTTCCCTCAGGTCCTCTTTGGATTCCAGTGTGATGCATTAAGTCATACTATGGTGTGGCTGAGACCAAACCTGGTACCAAAAATAAAAGAAATAACCCTGCTGGATCCGCAGCCCCAGATGATGTGGCTTCCTCAGACAACCACAGGCTCTGGACATTATGCTGAAAAAGACAACTCAGGAGAATGAACAAATTCTGCTCCAAACAAAAACATCATTCACTCCAGATAATCTGTTCCTTGCTATGCTCTCTGTTGTACATTGCAACTCTCACAGGGTATTAGTTTTTCTTATTCTCTCACTCTGCCTGCAACCCTTACCTGCCCATCTCTATTAGGCCCATCTTCTAGATCCGCTTTTCTTCCACCCTGTTACTTGGGTGTACACCTCTTTCCCAGCTTTTAACAATGCGACTGCCTGGCTAGGAGGGATTAATATACCCATGGTGGGGTTTCTCAGTAACAGCCCTATAGAACAATGTGCAAAAACACCTCTCCTGGATAGATCCTCTCTCCTGGGGGTCACTGCTTGATTGGGAAAGAATATTACTGATCATACTCACTTTTATCTTATGCTATTTACTAATTCTAGCATGCAGAGCCAGAACACAAGCTGTAACTGCTGCTTCTGTCAAACCTGTTGCTGCACACATCCATACTCTTCAATCAACAAAACCTCATGCCAAAAAAAAAAAAAAAAAAAAAAAAAAAAAGAAAAAGAAAATGGGGAGATGTGGGAGATCAGTCAGAGTGGTGGGAGTAACTGTAGAAGAAGGAGCAGGCCTTCTGAAAGGTAAGAAGGCTCTGCATAGCTTTGGGAGAGACTAGCTGAAAACAGCTGTTCTCTAACCCTGAGGAATAAAGTGAGGAGTGTGTTCAAAAGAGTGAGGAATAAGTTTTCTTGATCTGGCGTGTTTGTCTGAAGTTGTCCCTGAACTGACCTCTGAACATCCTCATGTGTGATATTCCCTGAAATAGGAACAATAAATGTTAATTGCCTACAGATTGTGTTTGCTCAAGTCTTTTGGCATTGCGCCTGCACTGAGTAAAAGCAAGCAGCTCAAGTTTCTTGGGGCTACACTTTGGCCACTAGAGCCAGGCAGACCCCTAGTTGCTCTAACACTGCATACCTGTGTCTGAGTACTCCTTTCATCCGTCACTCAGTCAGGGTCTGCGGGACAGACCAGGCACTCCCTCTCTTTTCTTCCTCCTCTCCTCTTCCTCCTCTGCTCCTCCTCCTGCTCTCCTCCTCTCTTCCTCCTTCTCCTCTGCTCTTCCTCCTTTTCCTTCTTTTTTCTCTTTTCCTCCTTTTCTACTCCTCCTTCTTTCCTCCTCCTCCATATTCTCCTCTTCACCTCCTCCTTCTCTTCTCCTCCTCTTCCTCCTGTTCTATTACACCTTTTCCTTCCCTCCATTTCCTACTCCACCTGTCCTCTTCCTCCTACTTCTCTTCTCTTTCTCTCCTCCTCATCCTTCTCCTATCCTCTTCCTCTTTTTTCTTTCTCTCCTCCTCCTTCCTTTCTCATCCATCTTCTCTTATCCTCCTCTCCTCCTCTTCTCCTCCTACCCCTCTGCTCCTCCTCCTTCTACTCTACTCTTCCTCCTTTTCCTTCTCCTTTTCTCCTTTCTTTCTCCTCTTACTCTCCTCCTCCTCCTTTCCACCTCCTTTCCCTTTTTCTCTTCTCTTCTATCTCCTTCTTTCTCTCCTCCTCTTCCTATTCTCTTCCTCCTCCTTCTCCCCTCCTCTTATCCTTTTTCTCTTCCTTCTCCTCTCCTTCACCTTTTCTTTCTCTTCTCCTCCTAGCCTTCTCTTCTCTTCCTTTCCTTTTTCTCCTCCTCTCCTTCTCCTTTTCTTCTCCTCACCTCTCCCCCTTTTCTTCTCTTCCTCTTTCGTTTTTCTTCCTTCTCTTATCCTCCTTCTCCTCATCCTCCTTTTTCTTCTCTCCTTTCTCCTTTTCTTTCTCCCTTCCTCCTCCTCCCCTTCTTCTCTTCTTCTTCTTCTGCCTTTTTCTTTTTTCTGCTCTCCTCCACCTCCTTTTTATCCTCTTCTTCTCTTCCCCTTCCCTCCTCTTCCTTCTCCTCCCCTCCTCTTCTTCCTCCTGTTCTTTTTTCCTCTCCTACTCCTCCTTCTCTCCTCCTCCTTTTCTTTTTTCTTCTCCCTCTTCCTTCTTCTCTCCTTTTACTTCTCTTCTACTCCTCTACTTCTTACTCCTCCTTCTCTTATCTCCTCCTCTTTCTCCTCCTTCTCTTTTTTCTCCTCCTTCTATCCTCCTCCTACTCCTTCTCCTCCTTTACTTTTCCTCTCCTCCTTTCCTTCTTTTCTTCTTTCTCCTCTCATCCACCTCCTCCTCTTCCCTTCTTTCTCTTCCTCTCCTCCTACTTCTTTCCTCCTCTCTTCCTCCTTTTTCTTCTTCTTCTCCTCTCCTCCTTCTCTTTTTACTTTTCCTTCTTCTCCTCTCCTTCTCCAACTCTTTCTCCTCCTCCTTTTATTGCTCCTCCACCTCCTCTTCCCCCTCATCTTCTCCACCATTTACTTTTCTCTCTCCTCTGCTTCTGCTCCTCCTCCTTATTCTCTCCTCCTCTTCTTTTTCTTCTCTCCTCCTCTCCTCCTCCTGCTCCGTTCCTCCTCTCATCCTCCTCCTCCTCTCCTATTTCTCCTCTCCTTCTTTTCCTCTTTCTTCTCCTCCGTATTTTCTTCTCCCCTTCTCCTTTTCTCCTCTTCCTCCTTTTCCTTCTTTCCTCCTTTTTCCTCTCCTCCTCTTTCTTCTCTACTTCTCTTCCTTTCTCTTTTCTGCTCCTCCTTGTCCTCCTTCTCTACTCCTCCTCTGCTTTCTCTCCTCCTTTTCCTTCTCCTCTCCTTTTCCTCCTCCTCTTCTCCTCCAGATTCTTTTTATCCTCTCCTCCACTCCTCTTCCTCCTATTTTCCCCGTCCTTCTCCTCCTCTCCTTCTCCTTCCCTTTTCATTCTCCTCCTCTCTCCCCTTTCTCTCCTCCTCCTCTACTTCTCCTTCTTTTCTCCTCCTCCTCCACCTTCCTCCTCCTCTCCTCCACTTCTTCTTTCTCCTCTTCTCCTGCTCGTCTACTCCTCCTTCTCCTCATCTCCTCCTCTTTTCCTTCTCCTCTGCTCCTCATCCTAATTCTCTTCTTCTCCTTCTTTGCCTCCCCTCCTCCTCTAGCTCCTCTTCTTATCCTTCTTCTCCATTTTTTCTTTTCTCCACCCCTCCACCTCCTCTCATTTTTTCTGCTCCTTCTTTTTCTCTTCCTTATTCTCTCCTCCTCCACGTTTTCCTCCTCTCCAAGCCCTCCTTCCATCCTCCTCTTCTTCTCTTTCCCTCCTCCTTCTTCTCTTTTCCTCCTGCCCTCCTTATTCTCCTTTCTCCTTTTTCTTCTTCTCTCCTTTTACCCATTCCTTTCTTTCTCCTCGCCCTCCTCCTCTTTCCCTTCTTCTCTTCCTCCTGTCCTTCTTTTCTTCGTCTTTTCTCCTCCTCTTCTCCAAGTCCTTCTCTCCTACACCTTCTCTCCTCCTCCTCCTTCTTCTCCTCTCCTCCCCCTTCTCCTCCTCTTCCCCTCCTGCTCTTCTCCTTCTCTTCCTCCTCCTTCACCTTTTTTCCTTCGCCTCCTTCTCCTTCTTCCTAGTTTTTTCTCCTCCCCCACCTCCTCTCCTTTTTCTTTCTTCCAGCTCCCCTTCTCTTATCCACTTTCTCCTACTTTTCCTCTCCTCCTCCTCCTTGTTCTCTCCTCCACCTTCTAATTTTCTTTTTTCCTTTTCTTTCTCTCCTCCTTCTCCTTTCCTTCTCTTCTACTCCTCCTTTCCCACACCTCCCTCTCTTTTTTCTCCTGCCCTCCTTCTCTTTCTAATTCTTCTCCTCCTCCTTCTCCTTGCCTTTTGCTTTTTTTGTCCTCCTCCAACTCCTCTCCTCCTCCTATTCTCCTTCTTCTCTTCTTTCTTTTCCTCTACTCCTTCTTTTTCCTCCTCCTCCTCCTCCTGTCTCCTCTCCTCCTCTCCTTCTACTACTCCTTATCTCTCCTCCTTCTCCTCTCCTCCACCTGCTAGTCCACCACATCCTCCTCCCCAGTTTCGCTCCTCCTCCTCTTTTCCTCTTTTTCCTTCTCCTCCTTCACTCTTCTCCTTTTCCACCTCCTTTTTTGTGTTCCTTCTTCTCCTCCACTCATACTCCTCCTTTTTAACCTCCACCTTCTCTTCCTTCATTTCTCTTCTTCCTCCTTTTTCTTTACTCATCCTCTTCATCTTCTTCTATCCTTCTCCTCTCCTCCTCTTCTCCATTCCTCCTATCTTCTTCTTCCTTCATCTCCTCTCCTCTTTTTTCTGTTCTCTTCCTCCCCCTCCTTCTCCTGTCTCTTCTCTTTTTCCTCCTTTTTCTTCTGTCCTCCTTCTCCTCCTCTCCTCCTTTTGCTTTTCCTTTCCTGCCCCTACTCCTCCTCATTTTCTTCTCCTCCTTTTCCTCCTCTCCTTTTTCTCCTTGCCTCCTCTTACTCCTTTTCCTCTCCTTCTCTTCTCCTTTTTTCTTCCCCTATGTTTCCTTTACTCTTCCTCCTCCTTTTCTCCTCCTTCATCTCTTCTCCTCCCCCTCTGCTCCTCCTCCTGTTATACTCTACTTTGCTTCCTCCTCCTTCTCCTCTCCTCCTCCTCCTCTACTCCTTATTCTCTTTCTCTCCTCCTCCTATTTTCTTCTCCTCTCCTCCTCCCTCTCTTTTTCTCCTACTCTTCTCCTTATTCCTGGTATTTTTCTCCTCTTTTCTCCAGTTCCGTTGTTCTCTTCTGTTTTTTTCCTCTACTTTCTCTCTTTTATCTTCTTCGCATTTTTTCTTCTCTTCTTCACTTACTTCCTCCTCCCTTTATCTCTCCTCCTTTCCCACTTCTCCTTCTCTTCTACTCTTCTCTTTCTCTCCTCCCTTTTCTCCACTCCTACACTCTTGCTACTCCTCTTACCGAGGAACTGGCAATGACAAGCAGCACCCGGCACACGTTGTGGCAGTCTCTGCAGCGCTGTGCTAGCAAGACCTGAAGTGCGTCTATATTAGCTTTTGGAAGGTAAGAATCCAGCCCAACCCAGGCAGCCGAGTTTATGTATATGGTTGTTTATTTGTTTTTTATTTATTTTATTCTATGAGAACGGTTCTTGCTCTGTCACCCAGGCTGGAGTGCAGTGGCACAAGTTTATGAGTTTCAAGAGATTCTCTCACCTCAGCCTCCTGAGTAGCTGGGAATACAGGCGTGGCCTACCACACCTATTTTTGTAGTGACGGGCTCTCACCGTATTGCCCAGGCTGGTCTGAAACTTCTGGGCACATGTGCTCTGCCCACCTTGGCCTCCTGGAATACTGGGATGAATTTATTTGTTATAGCACCATCGGGAATCTGATGGTGCAAGCCTAGTAGGCCAGAAATATCTTTCCGACGCTGCTCCCCAACTTCTGCCCTGTCTCCCCGCATCCTTCCCCCTGTGAAAGGAGAAACTTTCCTTCTATTGTCTTTCCATTCTCTCTCTGGAAGGGAAGCCTGGAAACTAAGGATCCTGCTTTCCTCTGCAGTCGCAAAGCACTGGGGGTGCCGGCCAGGAGGTGGCCTCCTGGGGTGTTCTTGCCAGGGTGTTTGATGGAAGTGCTTTCTGCACCCTGCTCTGCCGATTTGAACCTTCTGGGCAGAGGACACTGGCGTCAAGGGGGCAACAGGCAGCCCTGCACCTTGGCCTTTTCCTGTCTGGCAGTTGTGTGGCCGACTACCACCTAAGGCGCCCAGGAAAGAAGGGGGCCAGGGGCTTGCCATGGGGCACCTATCATTCCTCGCCCTTCCATCAGTGGGGTGCATGTTTCACAAAGATCCGTCGGTGTGGAGAGCACCTTCCTTGCAGGAGTGAGGGGTTCAGTACCGATGTGGTAGTGAGTCCAGGAAAAAGGCAGGGGGCCTACTCCCGCTGGAACAATTTGTGACTTGTTCTGGGGCTTCCCTTCCTCCTCCCATACTGGCGAGATGCCTAGTGTCGCTTTCTCTAACCCCAGCACCAGCCTCTTCCTGGGCCCCTCCCCTACTGGGAAAAAGGCTTATGGGGTGCCTGTGTAAACTGGCCATAAAAATATGGGGCAATAAGTTGTGGAAAGCCCCAGGAGGCCTCTGAGGAGGAAAGCCTCCTTATTGCCATCATGTTCCCATGACCAGAGAGTGACCTGCTCTCTTATCTATAAACACTGTGCTCAAGGAGAAAGACACTCCTTTGACACATTGGAATGTGGCCAGAATTGCCAGCTCCCAGTTAAGCCTACTCCCCATAGCTGCTCTCCAATAAGTTAAAGAATAAATCAGTAGTTAAGTTTATGCTGCTTCAGCACAAAGAAAATTTAGCTAAACAGCGACTGCTATAGATTAGGTGTGTGACACACCGCCTCCCTTTCACTGTTTCACCCCTGAACATCTGCTTCTTAGAGCTAAGTGATTGTACTCAATAAATAGTGTAGAGACCAGAGCTCAGTGCCTTTGCAGCCTCTGAATTGCACTGGCCCCCTGGTCCCCACCCTTTTGCACTCTTGTCTCTTCTCATTCCTTCATCGCCAGCAGACTTCAGGTACCCTACAGGTGGTGTTGAGGCTGGTCTCCAACACTTGCCCATTTCCCACTCGTGTCTCTTAGGAAACTGCGACCCTAATGTTTGCTAAGGAGCGGGGGAGGTCCTTCCCATAGCCGACGCTCTCCCGCGTTTTCTGGGCTGAGGGCACATCGAGCATGTGATCCACGAGCCCACATCCAGACCAGCATTTCACACTCCATTGCAAAACTCTACACAGCTTCTGAGCTAGCAGCAGCACACATTCGGGAACATTGGAAGGATTTTCTTCTTCTTTTGTGGGAGATGCTGTTAGTGGTTGTGGAGAGAGAAAAGGGTGAATAAAAAATATAACGATTTGGTAGGTTGAAACCTGTCTGGGAATGTCATTAACAGAAAATTGAACCCTCGTTCTTGTTTAAGAGTTTAGATTTAAGCTTAGCCCTTTCAAAGTCAATAAAAAAAAAATTGTCTGTTAGATGAGAAGGCTGAAAATAGTGAGACACTTCTGCCTGGTGGAAAAGAAAATGATTTCTGCAAAGGCAAAGTTGCCAGTGCATCCCCATATATATGAGGGTTTTTTTCTTTTTTAGATATGTAGTGGTCCCTGCACCTGTGCACAATGATGCTGAGGTATATTTAATAGAAGTGGAAGGTGAGGGAAAGGGAATTGCAAAGAGAAGAATGTGATTTTGTTTTCATTTTTTCACACCTGTGAAAAGCATTCTCTAGATTTAATGCTTTTTCAAGTAGGCAGGTAGAGTTTCTAAGCCATATTTTAATTACGGAGTCTGTTAGAGGACAAAGTCTTGGCTAAAACCTTTTGGAAACACACAAAAAATGCTTAGTTTTGTGCTACCTTCAAGAGTTCACAGAACTTTTGCAGGAATGGTTATGAGTTCCATCCAAAGGGTCTTGTGCTTCATTTCAGGTGAATGAAATTGCACTGTTTATCATTTTTTAAAAAATTTTTCTTAAAATTTTAATTTTGGGGGTACATAGTAGGTGTATATATTTATAGGTTATATGAGGTATTTTGATACAGGCATGTAATATGTAATAATTACAACACGACAAATGGAGTATTCATCACCTCAAGCAATTACTCTTTGTGTTTCAAACAATCCAATGATACTCTTGTAGTTGTTTTCAAATGTACAATTAAATTATTGTTTACCACTGTAACCCCATTGTGCTAGTAAAAACTAGGTCTCATTCATATTTTTAACTATTTTTGTATCCACTACCAATCTTCACTTTTACCCCGACACCCCCACCCCAGCCAATTCTTCCTGGCCTCTTGTTACCATGCTTTTTTTTTTTTTTTTTTTTTTCCATCTTTCACGTAGATTTTTCTTTTTCTCTTTTTTTCTTTTTTTATGCTTTAAGTTCTAAGGTACATGTACACAACATGCAGGCTTGTTACATATGTATACTTGTGCCATGTTGCTGTCCTGCACCCATCAACTCGTCAGCACCCATCAACTCATCATTTACATCAGGTATAACTCTCAATGTGATCCCTCCCCCATCTCCTCTCCCCATAATAGGCCCCAGTGTGTGATGTTCTCCTTCCAGAGTCCAAGTGATCTCATTGTTCAATTCCCACCTATGAGTGAGAACATGCGGTGTTTGGTTTTTTGTTCTTGCGATAGTTTGCTGAGAATGATGGTTTCCAGCTGCATCCATGTCCTTACAAAGGACACCAACTCATCCTTTTTTTATGGCTGCATAGTATTCCACGGTGTATATATGCCACATATTCTTAATCCAGTTTGTAACTGATGGACATTTGGGTTGATTCCAAGTCTTTGCTATTGTGAATAGTGCTGCAATAAACATACTTGTGCATGTGTTGTTATAGCAGCATGATTTATAATCCTTTGGGTATATATCCACTAATGGGATGGCTGGGTCATATGGTATTTCTCGTTCTAGATCCTTGAGGAATCGCCATACTATTTTCCACAATGGTTGAACCAGTTTACAATCCCATCAACAGTGTAAAAGTGTTCCTATTTCTCCACATCCTCTCCAGCACCTGTTGTTTCCTGACTTTTTAATGATTGCCATTCTAACTGGTGTGAGATGGTATCTCATTGTGGTTTTGATTTGCATTTCTCTTATGGCCAGTGATGACGAGCATTTTTTCATGTATCTGTTGGCTGTATGCATGTCTTCTTTTGAGAAATGTCTGTTCATATCCTTTGCCCACTTTTTGATGGGGTTATTTTTTTCTCATAAATTTGTTTGAGTTTTTTGTTATTTCTGGATATTAGCCCTTTGCCAGATGAGTAGATTGCAAAAATTTTCTCCCATTCTGTAGGTTGCCTGTTCACTCTGATGGTAGTTTCATTTGCTGTGCAGAAGCTCTTTAGTTTAATTAGATCCCATTTGTCAATTTTGGCTTTTGTTGCCATTGCTTTTGGTGTTTTAGACATGAAGTCCTTGCCCATGCCTATGTCCTGAATGGTATTACCTAGGTTTTCTTCTAGGGTTTATAAGGTTTAGGTCTAACATTTAAGTCTCTAATCCATCTTGAATTAATTTTCATATAAGGAGTAGGGAAAGGATCCAGTTTCAGTTTTCTACTTATGGCTAGCCAATTTTCCCAGTACCATTTATTAAATAGGGAATCCTTTCCCCATTTCTTGTTTTTGTCAGGTTTGTCAAGGATCAGATGGCTGTAGATGTGTGATATTATTTCTGAGGGCCCTGTTCTGTTCAATTGGTCTATATCTCTGTTTTGGTACCAGTACCATGCTGTTTTGGTTACTGTAGCCTTGCAGTATAGTTTGAAGTCAGGTAGCGTGATGCCTCCAGCTTTGTTCTTTTGGCTTAGGATTGTCTTGGCAATGTGGGCTCTTTTTTGGTTCCATATGAACTTTAAAGCAGTTTTTTTTTCCAATTCTGTGAAGAAAGTCATTGGTAGCTTAATGGGAATGGCATTGAATCTATAAATTACCTTGGGCAGTATGGCCATTTTCACGATATTGATTCTTCCTATCCATGAGCATGGTATGTTCTTCCATTTGTTTGTGTCCTCTTTTATTTCACTGAGCAGTGGTTTGCAGTTCTCCTTGAAGAGGTCCTTTACATCCCCTGTAAGTTGGATTCCTAGGTATTTTATTCTCTTTGAAGCTATTGTGAATGGGAATTCATTCATGATTTGGCTCTCTGTTTGTCTGTTACTGGTGTTAAGAATGCTTGTGATTTTTGCACACTGATTTTGTATTCTGAGACTTTGCTGAAGCTGCTTATCAGCTTAAGGAGATTTTGGGCTGAGACAATGGGGTTTTCTAAATATACAATCATGTCATCTGCAAACAGGGACAATTTGACTTCTTCTCTTCCTAAGTGAATACCCTTGATTTCTTTCTCTTGCCCGATTGCCCTAGCCAGAACTTCCAACACTATGTTGAATAGGAGTGGTGAGAGAGGGCATCCCTGTCTTGTGCCAGTTTTCAAAGGGAATGCTTCCAGTTTTTGCCCATTCAGTATGATATTGGCTGTGGGTTTGTCATAAATAGCTCTTATTATTTTAAGATATGTTCCATCAATACCGAATTTATTGAGAGTTTTTAGCATGAAGGGCTGTTGAATTTTGTCAAAGGCCTTTTCTGCATCTATTGAGATAATCATGTGGTTTTTGTCTTTGGTTCTGTTTATATGCTGGATTATATTTATTAATTTGCATATGTTGAACCAGCCTTGCATCCCAGGGATGAAGCCCACTTGATCATGGTGGATAAGCTTTTTGATGTGCTGCTGGATTTGGTTTGCCAGTATTTTACTGAGGATTTTTGCATCAATGTTCATCAGGGATATTGGTCTAAAATTCTCTTTTTTTTGTTGTATCTCTGCCAGGCTTCAGTGTCAAGATGATTTTGGCCTCATAAAATAAGTTAGGGAGGATTCCCTCTTTTTCTATTGATTGGAATAGTTTCAGAAGGAATGGTACCAGCTTCTCCTTGTACCTCCAGTAGAATTCAGCTGTGAATCTGTCTGGTCCTGGACTTTTTTTGGTTGGTAGGCTATTAATTATTGCCTCAATTTCAGAGCCTGCTATTGATCTCTTCAGGGATTCAACTTCTTCCTGGTTTAGTCTTGGAAGAGTGTAAGTGTCCAGGAAATTATTCATTTCTTCTAGGTTTTCGGGTTTATTTGCGTAGAGGTGTTTATAATATTCTCTGATGGTAGTTTGTATTTCTGTGGGGTTGATGGTGATATCCCCTTTATCATTTTTTATTGTGTCTATTTGATTCTCCTCTCTTTTCTTCATTAGTCTCGCTAGTGGTCTATCAATTTTGTTGATCTTTTCAAAAAACCAGCTCCTGGATTCATGGACTTTTTGGAGGGTTTTTTGTGTCTCTATCTCCTTCAGTTCTGCTCTGATCTTAGTTATTTCTTGCCTTCTGCTAGCTTTTGAATGTGTTTGTTCTTGCTTATCTAGGTCCTTTAATTGTGATGTTAGGGTGTCAATTTTAGATCTTTCCAGCTTTCTCTTGTGGGCATTTAGTGCTAAAAATTTTCCTCTACACACTGCTTTAAATGTGTCCCAGAGATTCTGGTATGTTGTATCTTTGTTCTCAATGCTTTCAAAGAACATCTTTATTTCTATCTTCATTTCGTTATGTACCTAGTAGTCATTCAGGAGCAGGTTGTTCAGTTTCCATGTAGTTGAGCGGTTTTGATTGATTTTCTTCATCCTGAGTTCTAGTTTGATTGCACTGTGGTCTGAGAGACAGTTTGTTATAATTTCTGTTCTTTTACATTTGCTGAGGAGTACTTTACGTCCAACTATGTGGTCGATTTTGGAATAAGTGCGATGTGGTGCTGAGAAGAATGTATATTCTGTTGATTTGGGGTGGAGAGTTCTGTAGATGTCTATTAGGTCTGCTTGGTGCAGAGTTGAGTTCAATTCCTGGATATCCTTGTTAACTTTTTGTTTCATTGATCTGTCTAATGTTGACACTGGTGTGTTGAAGTCTCCCATTATTATTGTACGGGAGTCGAAGTCTCTTTGTAAGTCCCTGAGGACTTGCTTTATGAATCTGGGTGCTCCTGTATTGGGCGCATATATATTTAGGATAGTTAGTTCTTCCTATTGTATTGATTCCTTTACCATTATGTAATGGCCTTGTCTCTTTTGATCTTTGATGGTTTAAAGTCTGTTTTATCAGAGACTGCTATTGCAACCCCTGCTTTTTCTTGTTCTCCATTTGCTTGGTAGATCTTCCTCCATCCCTTTATTTTGAGCCTATGTGTGTCTCTGCATGTGAGATGGGTCTCCTGAATACAGCAAACTGATGGGTCTTGACTCTTTATCCAATTTGCCAGTCTGTGTCTTTTAATTGAAGCATTTAGTCCATTTACAGTTAAGGTTAATATTGTTATGTGTGAACTTGATCCTGTCATTATGATATTAGCTGATTATTTTGCTCGTTAGTTGATGCAGTTTCTTCCTAGCATCGATGATCTTTACATTTTGGCATGGTTTTGCAATGGCTGGTACAGGTTGTTCCTTTCCATGTTTAGTGTTTCCTTCAGGATCTCTTGTAGGGCAGGCCTGGTGGTGACAAAATCTCTAAGCATTTGCCTGTCTGTAAAGGATTTTATTTCTCCTTCACTGATGAAACTTAGTTTGACTGGATATGAAATTCTGGGTTGAAAATTCTTTTCTTTAAGAATGTTGAATATTGGCCCCCACTCTCTTCTGGCTTGTAGAGTTTCTGCCGAGAGATCTGCTGTTAGTCTGATGGGCTTCCCTTTGTGGGTAACCCGACCTTTCTCTCTGGCTGCCCTTAACATTTGTTCTTTCATTTCAACTTTGGTGAATCTGACAATTATGTGTCTTGGAGTTGCTCTTCTAGAGGAGTATCTTTGTGGGGTTCTTTGTATTTCCTGAATTTGAATGTTGGCCTGCCTTACTAGGTTGGGGAAGTTCTCCTGGATGATATCCTGAAGACTGTTTTCTAGCTTGGTTGAATTTTCCCCTTCACTTTCAGGCACACCAATCAGACGTAGATTTGGTCTTTTGACATAATCCCATATTTTTTGGAGGCTTTGTTCATTTCTTTTTCCTTTTCTTTCTCTCTAGATTTCTCTTCTCACTTCTTTTCATTCATTTGATCTTCAATCACTGATACTGTTTCTTCCAGTTGATCGAGTCAGTTACTGAAGCTTGTGCATTTGTCATGTATCTCTCGTGTCATGGTTTTTATCTCTGTCAGTTCGTTTATGACCTTCTCTGCATTGATTATTCTAGTTATCCATTCTTCCATTCTGTTTACAAGATTTTTAGTTTCTTTGCTCTGGGTACATAGTTCCTCCTTTAGCTTTGAGAAGTTTGACCGACTGAAGCCTTCTTCTCTCAACTCATCAAAGTTATTCTCCATCCAGCTTTGATCCTTTGCTGGCGATGAGCTGCGTTTCTTTGGAGGGGGAGATGCACTCTGATTTTTTGAATTTCTAGCTTTTCTGCCCTGCTTTTTCCCCATGTTTGTGGTTTTATATGCCTTTGGTCTTTGATTCTGGTGACACACTGATGGGGTTTTGGTGTGGGTGTCCTTTCTGTTTGTTGGTTTTCCTTCTAACACTCAGGACCCTCAGCTGTAGGTCTGTTGGAGATTGCTTGAGGTCCACTCCAGACCTTGTTTGCCTGGGTATCAACAGCAGAGGCTGAAGATAGAATATTGCTGAACAGCGAATGCTGCTGTCTGATTCTTGTCCTGGAAGCTTCGTCTCAGGGGTGTACACTGCCGTGTGAGGTGTAAGGTGTCGGTCTGCACCTAGTGGGGGATGTCTTCCAGTTAGGCTACTCAGGGGTGATGGACCCACTTGAGCATGCAGTCTGTCCGTTCTCAGATCTCAACCTCCATGCTGGGAGATCCACTGCTCTCTTCAAAGCTGTCAGACAGCTGTCAGACTCCACCCAGAGGTGGAGTCTACAGAGACAGGCAGGCCTCCTGGAGCTGTGGTGGGCTCCACCCAGTTCGAGCTTCCCAGAGGCTTTGTTTACCTACTTAAGCCTCAGCAATGGCGGGCACCCCTCCCCCAGCCTCGCTGCCGCCTTGCAGTTAGATCTCAGACTGCTGTGCTAGCAATGAGGGAGGCTCCGTGGGCGTAGGACCCTCCAGGCTGGGTGTGGGATATAATCTGCTGGTGTGCCATTTGCTAAGACCCTTGGTAAAGCACAGTATTAGGGTGGGAGTTACCCGATTTTCCAGATGTTGTGTGTCTCAGTTTCCCTTGGCTAGGAAAAGGGATTCCCTTCCCCTTGGTGCTTCCCAGGTGAGGCAATGCCTCACCCTGCTTCAGCTCTCGCTGGTCAGGCTGCACCAGCTGACCAGCACCGATTGTCCGGCACTCCCCAGTGAGATGAACTCGGTACCTCCGTTGAAAATGCAGAAATCACTTGTCTTCTGTGTCGCTTGTGCTGGGAGCTGGAGGCTGGAGCTGTTTCTATTGGGCCATCTTGCTCCCGACTCCACTGTTTATCATTTTTTAAAATACTGCTAAACTGCTTGCATGTGTAGCATATCTTGTTTTTAAAGGATTTGTCGGATGTGGGACAATTTTTGGAAATGCTCCTGATGCAAGACCTGAGTGTGGCAGATACGTGTTTGTTATGTGATGGTAAACATGCCTGTCACTAAGCTGTTACAGGTGATACATTCATACGTAACTTGCTACAGCATCCAAGTGACTGCTTGATGAAAGAGTCTTTTATTTGAAGTCACTTCAGGCAGACTCCTGAGGTCTTATTTGCATCTGACACAGGCACAGCTTGTAGAAGGAGAAAAAAATACACCTTACCTTACTGGTCCTGCATTAGATCAATAGCTGTTTATTAAGTACCTGGTGTATGCCAGGCACTGTACAACATAGGTGCTCTGGTAATAAATGGCTGGTAATAAATGTAGTTGTCAGTAGAACACAGTGGCTCATGCCTGTAATCCCAGCACTTTGGGAGGCTGTGGTGGGTGAATAACCTGAGATCACGAATTTGAGACCAGCCTGACCAACATAGAGAAACTCCATCTCTACTAAAAATACAAAATTAACAGGACGTGGTGTCACATACCTGTAATCTCAGCTATTTGGGGAGGTTGAGGCAGGAGAATTGCTTGAAACCAGGAGGTGTAATTTGCAGTGAGCTGAGATTGCACCATTGCACTAAATAAATAAATGTAGTTTCCCTACATCAGGGGTCTTCAATACCAGGGCACAGACTGATACCAGTCTGTGTCCTGTTACAATCCAGGCTGCACAGCAGGAGGTGAATGGTGGGTTAGCAAAGCTTCATCAGTATTCACAGCCACTCTCCATCACTTGCATTACAGATGAGCGGCAGCATTAGATTATCATAGGAGTGCAAACCCTATTGTGAACTGCGCATGTGAGGGATGTAGGTTGCACACTATTTATGAAAATCTAATGCCTTAGGATCTGTCATTGCCCCTCATCAGCACCAGATGGGAACATTTAGTTGCAGAAAATCAATCCCAGGGCTCTCACTGATTCTACAATATGGTGAGTTATACAATTAGTTCATTATATATTTCAATGTAATCATAATGGAAACAAAGTGCACAGTAAGTGTAATGCACTTGAATCATCCCAAATGAAAACCATCCCACCACATCTGTGGGAAGAATGTCTTCTGCAAAACCAGACCCCAGTGCCAAAAAGGTTGGTGACCACTGTCCTACATTGAACAGTGCCTGCATACACCAGGTAGCCAAAAAATCTTCAGAGGGGTTAATTAGATAGAGCTTTTAAAAACTGTATTTGTCTTTGGATGGCTTGCTTTGTATTTTCTTTTTTCCCTTTTCTCAGAGACAATGGGGTAGGATTATTTAAAATGTCTTATATTTCTGGTGGTTTAATTACTTAAAATATTCCTTATTCATTTTGGTGTGCCTTTTTGGACTAAGTTATTTTCACCCTGTTCTTTGAAAGCACTCAGCAAAAATTTCAAATTTATACTCAGAGAAAAACTGTTAGAGTTGGGTGGGTATATTGACTGCTATTATAGCTGCTTTATGATCTACCCAGGGGCTGGCAATAAATTAAGCTCAGGATCCACAGTTCCTAACTACTGCTTAGCCCCATGGAACAGCTGCTTTATAGAGTCAGCTTGGTCTCAAAACTAGGTAGCTTTAAATGTATACTGCTTATTTACCTCTGTGTATGTGTGTTGTTATTTTTAATAAAGACCATTATTTATTTTCAAAATAAATTCAGTTGAATTTGAAAGTATAAGGGAATTTAAAATGAAACTTTAGCTTTTGGTGGCATTACCATTGACGAATATGATGATAGGTATCTTGTCAGTAGCTTTTCTACCTCATGGGATTGTTTTAAGCATAAAGCAAATGTTCCAGAAACTCAAAACTTACATATGGAATGAAGTGGCATATTTTGAGATCAGGAAGCTTTAAGGGTATACACTATAGATTTCCTTTCTAGAATTTTGAATTTTTCAGTATCTTGCTTTGGGAAAGGGTGCTACTGGCCTTTAGCGTACAGACACTAGAAATGCTGCTCCACATATTACAATGCATAGGACAGCCCCAAATGTCAGAAGAGCTGAAGTCAATCAAGCCTGCTTGAGAGGTACAGAAGTGGCCTTTATTGCATCCACAAGCACACTGGGTGCATTCCCTGTATTACATGTGGTATATTTAGAAATCTGAAATTCCATAAAATAGATAAGATTGTATCTGCCTTTAAGGTGCCATGGTTGGCAAGGTCAAAATTTTACAAGCAGCTTGGGATTGAGGAAAACATTAAGTGATGTTCAATGTATTTGAAAACTCCATAGGAAATACGAGTTCTAGAACTCATCTTCTTCTACAACAAATGAGATGCATTGGCTCTGTAAAGCTGTTTTGGTAGGTGGCTCAGTTTTCCCAGTCACCACCTCAGTTATTTAGGAAACTCGCTCTGATGCTGTCATCTGCCAGTCTCCCTCATGCTTTCAGTTATGTGGAGCGTATATTTTAAAAAAATTCTTTGAATCAGCTCTTACTTGCTTGACAGTTAATGTTTTTGCATTCATAGTCTCCCTAATTTTAATTTCTCGAGTTTTTGCAAAATTCCAAGCATGCTTGGCGGCTAAGGCAGACTGGTGGTAAGTGGCCTCTACAATGGGAGTGTTAATTGTACCAGATCTGAAAAGGGGCCACAGCTCATCAACATTTCCTCTGTAGTGTCTCCTTGAGCAGCGGTGCGATTCTGCCAAGCCTGGTCTGCACACATTTTTTGCCAATTTAAACCCCATGTCAGATATGCACTGGTGGATAAGCAAGTGCAAGCAAAAGGTTTTTTATCAAAAGGTGGAAGGCGCATGGCTCTGAACACCGATTCTAACAGCCCTATAGTGAATGGGCTTTGCACTCCATTATTCACCACGTTAATTTTTAATTCTTTTAGTAATTTAAACTCTACAAGAGTGTGTTCATGTAAAAGATGTAGTGGATCATTCAGATCAGGCCTTATGGTAATAAGAAAAGCACAAGGCCCCAAACGTTTCACCACCATAGCAGAAGCATGTAAATTTTTCTGTATGGGGGTTTCTACTTCTGTTATTGGAGGGGGTGGCAGAGGCCAATTCTCTTTTTTTTTTTCTTGCTTAGTAAATGGCCAAGTCTCCTCCCCTTTTTCCTGCTCATTATTTTCAATATGCACTGTTGGAGGAACAAATGATTTTTTTAATTCTTGAAACTCAGAAACTGACTTCTGTTGTCTGACAGAATAAGGAGACAGCAGCAGTAGGACCATGCAAAGTAGGCCCCAAGTAGGAAAAACAGAAGGGCCTACTTTGAGGCCTTTTTGATGAGCCTGTTTCAATCTCTCTCCTACTCTGTCCCAATTTTCCACATCGAGAGTGCCTGCCTGTGGAAACCATGGGTTCTGCATAATAACCTCCTGCAGAAGTTTAGTTAATGTCTGTGAATTAACTTGAGATCCAGACTGTTTCAACAGAACTTTAGGCAACTGCATATAATGTTTTTCTTCAAAAGACAAAAGCTGCTCCATGGTACCTTGATTCAGAAACTTCCCATCCCCAGTAATTTTTTAGAGCACTGACCTTATATCCACTGCCAGCAGATTTGTCCCTGGGTCCCCATTCATCTCGTGTATTTCACTTCCTCTGCTCCAGCAGATCTTCGTTCACATCCTCAAAGTCCCTGTTCATGACACCACTTTGCCACTGACCCTGGTGTACTGAGCAAAGGAGGATGAATGCAGGAATAAAGACAAAGACAAAAGAGTATGTTTGAAAGACGAGGTCAGGGGGCTTCTTGCTTCTAGTGAAGAAGGGCCTGAGCTTCTAGAGCCCTTCACATTTATTGAGTAAAGGAGACAGGGAGAAGGGGGTGGTTGTCAGTCAGCTGCTTGACTTAGTGCAGGCCCATGGCAGCATTCTTTGAACAGTAGGCTCCAGATGTCCCAGTAGATAACCTCAAGGAGCACAGCACCAGGGAGTGACTGCCCCCAGTGTACCTTCTGGTGGCAGGTACAGATGCAAGTTTGCCCACATTCTGCATTCATGATAAACAGTTTGCTGTTTGATCATATAGCCTCCAGTGGAATGTTGAGTTGGTCATGACCCTCAGGTTTTTGGTGTCCAACATTTCCCTTCCTTCCTCCCTCCCTCCCTCCCTCCCTTCCTTCCTTCCTTCATGTGTGAAACAGAGTCTTCCTTTTCACCCAGGGTGGAGTGCAGTGTTGCAATCTCAGCTCACAGCAACCTCCACCTCCCGGGTTCAAGCAATTCTCCTGCCTCAGCCTCTTGAGTAGCAGGGATTGCAGGCATCCACAGCCATGCCTGGCTAATTTTTGTATTTTTATTAGAGATGAAGTTGCACCATGTTGGTCAGGCTGGTCTCGAACTCCTGACCTCACGTGATCTATCTGCCTTGTCCTCCCAAAGTAGTGGGATTACAGGCATAAGCCACTGTGCTCAGACTTGCATGTTGATTTATAATATAAAAGTGAGATTTTTGAAGAATTTGGAGAAGAGACACATGTAAATTGCAAGCTAAGGCCTAACTATCACTACATATTTGGCAAAGGAAGTGGACATAAACTACCAACTTCAACACATCTGTCATTCAGTAGTTTGCTGCTAGGTGGAAGATTTAGGTGCTTTGGTGGCAAAGAATGTTTAATTACAAAAATTCTAAAAGAAGAGTTGGCTCAGCTTAAAGAGAAAAAAATGCTTGTTAATGCCTTGTTGCACTAAAAGCTGTTACACTGTGGCCTTTAATAATTATAAGCATTTTTAATGGATTTTAGTTTGAACATTAAATTCAATAGGAAAAATAAGTGCACAGATAAAAGACACAGGTCATTTCAGAGCCTCAATGTGTGAACCCATTTTCTCTACTTAGCGTTTTGTTCATTAGTGATATGAGTTAGTAGGAGTATTGGTTTGAATATAATTTGACTTCCCTTTATTCTATTGCTTTTTGGTTTTAAAATTGAATGCCAAACCAGAAATTTATAGAATATAAATCTTGCTTGATGTGTGTATGTGCAATGTACACACTTGATAATAATTATGTATCATATTTATAAAAATAATTATTTTTACTGTTTTAAGGAAACTTACTTTACACTGATACTTTATGATTTAAAACAACAACAAAGCACTTCTCTAAATACACAAAATCAAAATTTTAACTTTCTTTTAAAAGAAGTACATATATCTTCAGAAATAGGAGAGATACCCAGAAGACAAGGTAGGTGTTCTGAAGCACAAGCTGAAGCATTTGAATGGGTTTTCTTTTCAAACAATAAATTTTTAACAAAGAAAATGTCTGCATTGTGGGTGAAAATTTCTAACTTTAAATGTCTTTTACTAAGTGCTTACATGCTAACTAGAATTTAGACTCCTACCTAGTGGTACATTTAGATATAATATCCTAACTTCATTTTATTTCTGAGGAGGCCTGTATATTTTCCTCTATGACACACAAAAATAGACTTTTCAAGCCATTGTATCTTTTACTTTAGAGATTTTTATTGTTGGTTCAGTGGATTGTTTACAATGTTTTAATATCTTAAACAGGTTTTCTATAATTTGGTTAGTTAAATCTACATGTATCTGGTTAAAATACTCTACTTAAAAGTTTTAAACCAATAGTAACTTAAAGGAGGCTTAAATTCTGTTTCTCTGAATTTGATTTGTATTTAAATTATAAAAATATGATTTCTAAGAACATTTTGTGTTCAAAAGCTTATTAAGGTATGACAACTTTATTTTCCTAAGTACAATTCCATATCAGATTAAGCCTCCTTTTAGAAAAGAGAGTTTTTCACTACCAAATTTACCATTCCGGTGATGGGTTTTTTTTTGCGTGTGTGTGTTTTTGTTTTTTTTTTTTACACTTACAGATTTTTATTTATTCCATAAATATTTAAAGATCTGATTGTGAAGGTTCTGTCTTTACCACCAAGCCTACTGGTATGGCAAAGACTGACAATTTCTAATCTCATAGAAGATAGACCACATTGAAAGAGACTCATTTAGCCATGAACAGGTCACTTCTATCAATGTTAACTGCTCAAAGTTAAAAATAACATGAACCTATGAAGTAAAGTTTGGCCTTTGTGCATGGGAGAGGATTGCAGGATGCCAGGAGGCAGGTCAAGGAAGGCATCCTGTGGAAGTGACATTTGAGCTAGTATCTGAAGGATGGGTGACAGGAGGAAAAAGAATCCTTCAGAGAACAGCAGGTACAAAAAGTCCTGAGGTTGAAAAGGTGGATGTGTCCAGGGAAGTGGGAGAAGTACAGTGTGTTTGGAAGAAGAAAAGACACTGAATGAGGTGAATGACAGGAATGATGAAGTAGGCAGAGGCTAGAGCAGGCTTGTAAGAACTCTGGAAAGTGGTGAAAAGAGTTGGGCCAAAAAGTAGTGTGATGAGA
Source organism: Macaca thibetana thibetana (assembly GCF_024542745.1). Lineage (NCBI taxonomy): Eukaryota > Metazoa > Chordata > Mammalia > Primates > Cercopithecidae > Macaca > Macaca thibetana. The sequence goes on from NC_065596.1 coordinate 1,268,881, forward strand.
TTTGCTTGTTAAGAACTATTTTTACCCATAGTAGTAAATAGACCTGGTAGAAGGAAATAATGATTGGCTTTCTTTTTGGAAGATCAGTTAGAAGGCTAGTTTCTGAAAACTGTGAAAAGTAGTGGTGGCCTGAAGTATAGTGGCAGTAGAGATGGGAGCTCAGATGGGTTTGATAGAGGATTAAGAGGTAGGAGAGTCTTGCTGATGAGATGGTGTGGGGAAGGGATAGGTGACTTCCTGATCTTGGATTTGATAGCTGGGTGGATGGTGTGCCTGAGATTGGAATGCTGGATTAAGCAATGTATACGAACAGGGCATGTTCCCAACCAAGAGTTATGTATCTGTTTTCCATGTTATTAGTTATTTCCCTACTTGTGTTTGGTTAGTTTAGCTTTGAGAACAGGTCTATTGTTATTTTACATAACATAAAAATTAAAGGTTTTGCCTCAGAATTTGCACTGGGGTGATCTTAAAAGGCTCATAACATGTGATATGTGAAGTAAGGGCATCAATTGAATTGACTTGATTACTAATCTAAAAATGTGTCCAAGATCAAATGTGATAGTCTCTAGAAGGTATTATTTCTTTGTTGTGTTGCTTTTTAAGCAGGAGGAGCCACATGTACTAGAGGACAGTGAGAGGAAGACCTTCTGTCTCCTTTGAGTATGTTTGAGATGGGGTCACCAGTGTGCCTAGTTTTTTTATGAGGGTGCCTGAGCAAGTTATGAAATTGGCAGGCCTTGCATTGCGACAGACACTTAAGGATCTATTTTCTTCTATTTGTGGATAAGGACTATTTTGAAACTAGTAATAAATACAGAATTGAAGTCACACATGCTACCAGCTCAATTTTAACTGACTTATCTTCTGTATTTACTGCTATTATTATTTTCATTGTTATTTTTCTTATGACATTGGGAGAGTTTCAGCAAAATAATACTGGAAAACAATATGGATTAGTAGACCAGTATTCTGGCTCCTTTCTTACCTCATCTGTTGAAGATCACTATCAGCAAGCTTGCATTGGGAACCATTTCTTGACACCTACACCTGGTACCAGGCTCTAGAACTGCAAAGATGGACATAATATGATTCCAGTTCTAAAATTCACCAGTGCCACAACCAGCAAGACAAAGTGGAGAACTGGCAAGTGAGAAGTTGCAGTAGAAAGAAAAGGTGATACAGTCACATGTGCAGCTTTTCCATGTGGAGGAGAAGAATGTGGGAAAGGAGAAATGTACATTTGGGCAAAAAAGCAGTTTAAGTACAGGACTTGAAGTATAAAAATATGAGGCTTATTTGAGGACAGGGTAGGACAAGAAGTGGAGTGTGAGAAAAGAATATAGTTTGGGAGGGTTGTGTAGAGATGAGATGATAAGAGATGTTGGAAACATGAATGACTGCTTAGAATCATGAAAGGGGGCTCAGCTCTGTAGGCTGTTATGAGCCATCAAATGTTTTGGAGCAGGGCTGTAGTTTGAGCAGCTCTGTGTGTTCAGAGAGAACACTGGTAACCTTTTAAAACGTTTAAGCTTGAAAAAAGACAACGTGTTCAGCAAAGTGCAGTGCAAACTTTGAATTTGGTACCCTCTTTGATAAATACATTTTCCCTTTTTTATGAGACTTTTGAGCCCAGAATGTACGGGCTGCCTTCCTAAACATGGTTAAATCATAATGGAAAAGTTAGACATTTATTTTCCACACATCAAATTCAATTAGACAATGTTTAAGTTTCCCTAATAGGGTTTTACTAATTGGTATTTAAACTCTTTGAAGAGTAGGCATATTAGTCCGGGCACGGTGGCTCAAGTCTGTAATCCCAGCACTTTGGGAGGCTGAGACAGGCGGATCACGAGGTCAGAAGATCGAGACCATCCTGGCTAACATGGTGAAAGCCCGTCTCTACTAAAAAATACAAAAAAAAAAACTAGCTGTGCGAGGTGGCGGGCGCCTGTAGTCCCAGCTACTGGGGAGGCTGAGGCAGGAGAATGGCGTAAACACGGGAGGCGGAGCTTGCAGTGAGCTGAGATCCAGCCACTGCACTCCAGCATGGGCGACAGAGTGAATCTCCGTCTCAAAAAAAAAAAAAAAGAGTAGGCATATTTACAAGGCAGGAACTCCTTTTCTTTCAAAATATTGAACCTGGACACTGGGAGCTGAATGGAGGTATGTGTAAAATAATTTTGGACAAACGATTACTACAATGGGGATACCAAAATCTTCTATGAATCAGTAAAAAGTTAAATAATTCAATAGCAAAATAAGCAGAAGACATGATTAGGCAATTCAATTTATTTATATATATATATTTTTTTGAGATGGAATTTTGCTGTTGTTGCCCAGGCTGGTGAGCAATGGCCTGAGCTCAGCTCACTGCAATCTCCACCTTCTGGTTTCAGGTGATTCTCCTAACTAAGCATCCTGGGTTGCTGGGATTATAGGCACGTGTCACCATGTCGGCTAATTTTACATTTTTAGTAGAGACGGTTTTTCTCCATGTTGTTCAGGCTGGTCTCAAACTCCTGACATTAGGTGATTCGCCCACCACAGCCCCCCAAATTGTTGGGATTACAGGTGTGAGGCACCGCACCCAGCCTGGGAAATATTTTTTTAAATAACATGTTCCATGAAACTATTCATAAATGATAAGTGTAGGGAAACAAGAGCTTTGTAACACTGTTACTGGAAGTATAATTTGATATCATATTTCTATATAGCAGTTTTTGCACTTTGCATCAGTGGCCTTTAAAATGTGCTATATTTCTTAATATAGAAATTTTAACTAATAAATTAATTAGTTTTAACATAATGAAGCAGGGTCACTTGTCTGGGGTAAACACCTGAGGTACATCATCTCATGTCAAGGAAATCGAGTAGATGGACACACAAGAAGTTGGTTTAGGAGCGGAGATTTAATAGGCAAAAGAAAGGAGAATAGCTCTCTCTCCTGAATCTCCTGAGAAAGAGTGGGGCACCCCAGTGGGACTTCCTGCCCTCAGTGAAGCACACTGGATTTTATAGACTGGCTTCAGGAGGCGGAGTTTAATTTACATAGGACTCAAAGATTGGTTGGATCAGGTGTGGACATTTACACAGTGCATGAGGAAGCTGGCTGCCCCACCCTAACCTTCTATTATGCAAATAGAGCATTTGCCAGCACCTTGTTGCCTGCTTCTTACACTACATCTGGTTTACAAAGAAAAGGGAAGATGGAACCACCATTTTGAACATCCATAGTCTGCAGGTAGCGCCTTTCCTATTGGCACAGCTGCTGGCATTTATTCATGCAAGCTTCCAGCTTGGTTATCTATGTCTGCATCTCGATTTTACAGGCTGCTCTTTGTTAAAAAAGAAATAATTTGTTTGTTGCTTTTATTAAAAGGAAAACTTTACCAAGGACTTCCTTGCACTCACTATCTGCCTAAATAATTTCTTTTTAACTCCTGTATCAATAATAGTAATGGGAAACATTTATAACGTATTTGTATGCATGAATAAGCAAGATAGCAAACTCTAGTGGTTCTTTTTAATTTGTCTATACAAATGTATTGGGTACAAGCGTAATCTAGTTATATGCATAGACTGCACAGTTGTGAAGTCAGGACTTTTAGGGTATCCATCACTCTAACAATGTACATTAAAACTTTTATGTAATTTCTCATCACCCACCCCACACCCAACCTTCTCACCCTTTCAGGTCAGGTGTGCTGGCTTTCAATGACCAACACAACAAAGACAAATTAATTGTTTTCTGAGACTTAGAATTAAAAATCAACCTAAGAGAAAAGATGATTCCTAAGGCAGTAAAACATATGTGTGTATACACACACACACACACATATATACACACACACACATATATACACACACACAGACACATATACGTGTGTGTATATATATTTGCTTATACTCAAGAAACTTATACAGTCTTTCCCACTGCACAAACCCCAAAGTAAAGCCAAATGACTCTATGCAATAAACATCATGGTAATATTGTCAATAAAAAAAAAGAGCTTTCTCCAATGAATGTAAATTCTAAAATAAAATGAAGCAATTGTCTCTCCAGATGTGCAGAAATCAGTATAAAGTCCCAGAAGGACATAGGAAACACAGAAAAGCAAGGTTTATGACACTTTCAAAGACACACAATAATTCTTCAGTACTCTAAGAAAAAAAAATTTATTGAAATGACTTTAAAAGACTTTTAAAAGACTTCAAAATATAGATTTTAAAGAAGCTCAAAGACATTGCGGTAGTCAGGGACCCCGAATGGAGGGGCTGGCTGGAGCCGCGGCAGGGGAACATAAATTGTGAAGATTTCATGGACGTTTATCATTTCCCAAATAATACTCTTATAATTTCTTACACCTGTCTTACTTTAATCTCTTAATCCTGTTACATTCATACGCTGAGGATGTACGTCACCTCAGGACCTGTGATAATTGTGTTAACTGTACAAATTGATTATAAAACATGTGTTTGAACAATATGAAATCAGTGCACCTTGAAAAAGAACAGAGTAACAGCAATTTTGGGGAACAAGAGAAGACAACCATAAGATCTGACTGCTTGCGGGGTCCAGCAAAAAGAGCCATATTTTTCTTATTGCAGGGAGCCTATAAACAGATATGCAAGGAGGGAAGATATCTCTAAATTCTTTTCCTAGCAAGGAATATTGATATTAATACTCTGGGAAAAGAATTGCTTTCCTGGGGGGAGGTCTATAAATGGCCGCTCTGGGAATATCTGTCCTATGCGGTTGAGATAAGGACTGAGATACACCCTGGTCTCCTGCAGTACCCTCAGGCTTACTAGGATTGGGAAACTTCGGTCTGGTAAATTTTTGGTCAGACCACTTCTCTGCTCTTGAACCCTGTTTTCTGTTAAGATGTTTATCAACACAATATGTGCACCACTGAACACAGAGTCTTATCAGGAGTTTCTGATATTGCCCTTTGAAGCATGTGATCTTTGTGACCTACTCCCTGTTGTTACACCCCGTCCCCTTTTGAAATCATTAATAAAAACCTGCTTGTTTTGTGGCTTAGGTGGGCATCACGGTCCTACCGATGTGTGATGTCACCCACGATGTGGCCCAGCTGTAAAATTCCTCTCTTTGTACTCGTTCTCTTTATTTCTCAGAGCAGCCGACACTTATGGAAAATAGAAAAAACCTACACTGAAATATTGGGGGCGAGTCCCCCTGGTATCTGGCACGCTAACATGGTTTTCTTTTTCCTAAGTGCATGTGGGAACCAAATTCCCTTTGGTAGGTGTGGAGAAATGTTCATTGGTCCAGTCCACAGAACCGCTTGCTTGGCTCCCTGACGATTGGTGAGTTGTCGGTGTATTGTCCAGGGTAACTATGGGTCACACGGAGTCTAAACATTATGCTTATCTCTACTATATTATCTCTACTATATTAAACTCCTGTTAAAACAGGGAGTCTGAGTGCCCACAGAAAGTATGGTCACCCTATTCAGGGCACTGGAAGAACACTGTCCTTGGTTTCCTGAAAAGGGAACATTAGATGTGGAACTACGGGATTGTGTTGGAGCAAAATTCCGGGAACTGGTCCCAACGGGAAATTACGTTCCCATCACTGTTTGGGGTGATTTGGCCTTGGTATGTGCCATCCTAATGACATACCAATCCCATGACCCCCTGCAGTTACCACAGTTTTCTGAATCTGGTGACCCTCTACCTTGTCCTCAGCTTTCCTCTCCCACTCGGCCCTCATTATCTGCTCAGCCTCTCTCTTCGCGTACTCCTTCCCCACCTGACAATGTTGAGGATTCAATATCTAACTCTGGTGACTTTGGCTTAATATCACCCCCTGATGATCTTATTTCTTTTCACGAAGAGCCAATACTTGTAGCTCCCACGGCCCCAACTTGGACAGCCCAGGACCATATCTATGTTAATTCTTCCCTTGCCAAACCTTTGCAGTCTTTGCCTCCAGAGCCACCTAACGGCTCTGGGACCAAACCACAATTTACCTGTAATTCTGCAGGCCCTCCCCCATCCACTGCAGACCCTCACCCTCCTATCATTTTGGTCCCTTATCTGGTCACTCTGCCATCCATTCAACCTGCTTCTCTGCACCCTTCTTCATGCATAGATGCCAATAATCACCAGTATGCTTCTGCCTCTTCTACTCCCCCAGTGCCCCTTTCTCACACTTTTATATCTGTCTGACTTCCTCAACTTCAGTTTCCCTTATCTACACATGCTTTTCCTGTCACTTCTATGCTGACTCCGTCTCACGTGCCTGCTCTCGAAACTTCCATGCAACACTAATTACACCAAAACAAACAAACAAGTGGATTAGAGGCGTGGGCTTATCTGGTCATGCTGGAACCTCCTAATGCTCAAGGGATACAAGTGCGTCAATATGCGCTGCTCAATCTTACCTTTTTAAAAGAATTCAAGGATGCTTGTACTCAGTATGGTCCTACTTCTCCATGTTAAAATGGTATTATAGACTCTTTGTACTGGGGTCATTTTGCTTCCTTTAGACTGGTACATTTTGGCAAAAGCTGTTGTAACTCCATCACAGCATTTACAATTCCGTACCTGGTGGTCAGAGGAGGCCCATCTGCAGGCTCAGCTAAATCGGGCTGAAGGCATTCTAATTACTTAGGCCCAGTTCACAGGTTCTGATAATTACTCTGATACTACCACTCAATTAAGCTTTGATGCTCTCACCATGGAACAAGTAACAAAGGTTTGTACGAGAGCTTGGGATAAATTATGTGCCCCAGGCCAAGCTCCTGTTTCTTTTACTAACGTTAAACAGGGTCACAGTGAATTATATCCTGATTTTTTGGCTAAATTACGAGATGCTGTTCAAAAATCTGTCTCTGATGAGCACGCTCAAGGTATTCTCCTTCGTATGTTAGCTGTTGAGAATGTGAACCATGAGTGTAAAATGGCCATGCGTTCCATCCAGTGACAAAATTTACCTGATCATGAGGTTTTGCCTCATATATTAAAGCTTGTGAAGGCATTGGATCAAAGACCACAAAGCTATTCTGTGGGCACGGGCCATGAAGGACGACAAACTGGCCAACTGATTTTTTTCTTGGAGGCTGCTATAATTGTGATCAATTTGGTCATACTGAAAAAAAAAATTGCACTGTCAAAAAGTTAAAAGCAGCCAAGCCGGCTCAACAAACACAACCAAATGCTGCCACTACTGTATGCCCGCATGATCGTAAAGGTAAACACTGGGCAAGTACTTGCAAATCTAAGTCTGATAGAGATGGAAATCCCTTGCCACAGAACCAGGGAAATGGAAAGCGGGGCCAGTCCCAGGCCCCAGTATCAAATGGGACACCTCAGACTCAGACCAATGTTGCGTTTCCACTTCAAGCAGTCCCAGTGTAGCCCCCAGCACAAATTTACTTACAGCCAACCAGGATGGGTCCCAACCTCTTCTTGTCTCAGTACAATGCTTGTCCATCTCCACAGTAGGGGGTGGGTTGGTAGCTCTCTGTAGTACCATTCCTCTAAATTTACTACCTAATTCTTTGCTTTTAATTGTCCCCATGGTGGTCACTGGTCCTTTACCTCAAGGTTTTGTGGGCCTGGTGTTAGGTAGGGCATTTGCCTCTGCTAAAGGAATCACCGTTCATACTGGTCTCATTAATTCTGATTCCTTTAATGAGATTAAACTTATGGTGTCTGCCAAGGTTCCTGCTTCCATTCTGGCCAGTGAGTCAATTGCTCAATTGCTTTTACTATCTAATATTGTTTAAAACAAAGGAGATAAGACACAGGGTCCTGGGATGGGCTCCAGTGGTGAAAAAGCCGCTTATTGGATTAAAGTAATTTCTAAACAACAGTCCACCTGCACCATACACATTCAAGAAAAAAGGTTTGAGGGCCTAGTAGATACTGGGGCTGATGTTTCTATTATTTCCTGTAATTTATGGCCTTCCTCCTGGCTTAAACATCCCGCTAACATGGGACTAGTAGGTGTTGGAAAAGCTGATGAAGTTCACCAGAGCACATTTATCTTGCCTTGCACTGGCGCTGATGGTCAAAAGGGTACAATTCAGCCTTATATCACACCAATCCCCATTAATATTTGGGGTAGAGATTTGCTGGCACAATGGGGGTCTGAAATTAATATTCCACATAACTCTTACAGTCCTCCCAGTCAACAATAATAAAGAACATGCAGTCTGTTTCCGGACCCGGTCTCGGTCCAAAACATGAAGGAATTACTAAACCTCTTCAAGTTACTGTAAAAGAAGACAGGGCTGGTTTAGGTTGTCCTTTTTAATGGCGGCCACTGCCACGCCTTCTAATCCTATTCCTTTACATGGAAATTGGAAACACCTGTTTCGATTGATCAGCAGCCACTCTCTAAAGAAAAACTGGAGGCTTTAACTCAACTGGTTTCTGAACAGTTACAACTTGGACATGTGGAACCTTCTCTTTCCCCCTGGAATTCTCCTGTGTTTCTAGTAAAAAACAAATGAGGCAAGTGGTGTATGGTAACTGATTTAAGGGCCATTAATGTAATTAAACCTATGGGAGCCGTAGAACCCCGCACACCTACCCCTGCTTTAATACCTAAGAACTGGCCTCTCACAGTTACTGATCTTAAAGACTGTTTCTTTCATACTGCTTTACATAAATCAAATTGTGAAAAATTTGCCTTTACTGTACCATCTATCAAAAATCAGGAGCCTGCAGCTCATTATCAATGGAAAGCACTTCCTCAGGGAACGCTGAATAGCCCTACCATCTGCCAGCTTTATGTTGGACAGGTGCTTTCACCAGTTCGAGCTCAATTTCCCCAGGCCTATATTCTTCATTATATTGATGCTATGTTAATTGCTGCCCCCACTGATAAAATAATTAATTGTTACCAATTTTTGGGTTGCTGTGTGCAGAGGCTGTATTACACATTGCTCAGGATAAAATTAAACAGACCACTTCTGTTCAATATTTAGGAATGGTGGTTGATAAAGAATGTATTCAACCTCAAAATGTTCAGATTAGGAGAGATTCTTTGAAAACCTTAAATGATTTCCAAAAACTTTTGGGTAACATTAATTATTTAAGACCTACTTTAGGCATTCCAACATATGCACTAACTTTTCTATGCTGCGTGGAGATTCCAATCGCCACAGTCCCAGGACTTTGACACCTGAGGCTTCATTGGAACTGCAATTCGTAGAAGAATCCAAACTGCCCAGTTGTCTAGGATACAGCCGTCTCAGCCTTTTCAGCTTCTAGTTTTCACTTCATTGCACTCTCCTATTGGGATAATAGTTCAACATAATGATTTAGTGGAGTGGTGTTTTCTTCCTCATTCTGTGTCAAAAACTTCTTCCGTTTATCTGGGCCAAATAGCCACCCTAATTGGACAAGCCCCGTGTAGAATACTTAAAATTTCTGCATTTGATCCAAATTTAATTGTGGTTCCTTTAAATCGGCTCAAAGTTCAGGCTGCTTTTCAACATTCCATACTGTGGCAAATTCACTTGGCTGATTTTATCGGTGTTACTGACAATCATTATCCAAAAAACAAATTGTTTGATTTTATAAAAATGACTTATTGGGTGGTCCCTTGACTGACCAAAGATCAGCCCATTCCTGAGGCCGTTACAGTGTTCACTGACGGCTCCAGTAACGGAAATCCTGGTTATGTGGGTCCTACAGACAACCTTATTTCTACCCCTTATACATCTGCTCAAAAGGCAGAGTTAATTTTTTAATAATAATTACTGCCTTACAGAATTTCCTCAAACCTTTAAATATTGTCTCTGATTCTGCTTATGTTATACATCCCACTAAAAATATAGAAACCGCTACCATCAAACACATTGATAATTCTGAATTGGCTTCTTTATTTTCAAGGTTACAACAGGCGGTTCGCCAATGTAGATACCCTTTCTATATTACACATATTAGATCTCATACCACTTTACCAGGACCCATGTCTGCTGGTAACCAAAAGGTCGACTGTTTGGTCTCTTTTGCAACCCAAGGAGCTCTCGAGTTCCATAATCTCACTCATGTCAATGCCGCTGGATTAAAAGATAAATTTGCTCTCACCTGGAAAGAGGCTAAGCTTATTGTCCACTGCTGCCCTAGGTGCCAAGTTTTTGTACTTCCAAATCAGGAACCTGGCATTAATCCCAGAGGCCTAAATCCTAATGATTTATGGCAAATGGATGTGACTCATGTTAGTCCCTTTGGCAGACTTTCATATGTACATGTTTCTGTAGACACCTTTTCAGGTTTTATTTGGGCTACTTGCCAAACAGGAGAAGGCATAGCCCATGTTAAAAGACATCTGTATTCTTGCTTTGCAGTTATGGGGCTTCCAAATCAGATAAAAACAGACAACACCCCTGGATATGTTAGTAAGGATTTTGATTTATTTATGCAACAATGGGAAATTTCCCATATTACCAGAATCTCTTACAATCCTCAGGGACAGGATGTTGTGGAACAGGCAAATCACACATTAAAAACTCAACTGTCCAAACAGTCTGAACAATAAAAACATAATTTAACCACTCCCAGCACTCCCAATTACATTTAGCATTCTTTAAACTTTCTAAATGTTCCTAAAGACAATACTGTGACTGCAGCTGAATGCCCTTATACAGGCAAAAAAATTCTCCCTAAATGAAGGCAAGCCAATGTTATGGAAAATTCGCGAGACCAATACCTGGGAACTTGGAACAATTATAACGTGGGGAAGAGGGTATGCTTGTGTTTCACCAGGAGATCATCAATCCCCTGTCTGGGGGCCCACCAGGAGACTTAAGCTTCGTGTGAATACTGACAATGAAAACCACAGGGAAAAGATGTCTGCGTCAGAGACCACCCTAATACCTGGTGAGATCTGTGCCGACTCCTCAGAAACTGGCACGCCAAATCAAAACGGGTCTGGCTCAATCCTCCCTAATGGCAATGGAGAACCCTCTAACTAATCCCACTTCTCCTAAACCTAAAAATCTCACCATTTCTATTAGCCTAAAAACAACATCCCTCTGTTCTTCTCTTCCTCCTTCAGCACTGGATCTCTCTTACAATAGGTTTTATTTAATATTTCTCCTCTTTATACTTTCTGTCTCACCAATTTCCCCTCACACTGACTTACGTGCTACACAAAATTATTCTTATTGGGCTTATGTGCCTTTTCCTCCACTCATTCAACTTCTCACCTCGATGGATGCTCCTGCAGAAATCTATACTAATGATAGTGTGTGGATGCCTAGATCTACAGATGACCATTGCCGTGCACAACCAGGAGAAAGCACTGCGTTTAATGTTACTATAGGATATAAATATCCTCTTCTGTGCCTTGGACATGTACCTGGTTGTATCCATCTACTAACTCAAGTCTGGGCTGCTTATCTTCCGGAGAGATTAGCTACAAGAGAACCGGGACATTTGGTCTCCGGCCTCTCCCTTTCTCCTTGAAGACAAATGAAAAGGGGAGAAATAGGAGATACCCCATACTTTCAATATAAACCTGTAGGAAAACCATATCTGAAAAATTTTGAGGGTCCATCTAAAACTTTAGTTTGGGAAGATTGTGTTAACTCACATGCAGTAGTATTAAAAAATGACTCATATGGTTTAGTAACAGACTGGGCACCAAAAGGTTATTTAAAAAACAATTGCTCCTCTGGCAGAAGTGAATGCCTGGAGGCTACTTATTTTGTTTCTTATTGGAAGGACGAGGATCATCATTCTACTTTGCATAGGAAGTTCAGCTCATTATTTCCCTTAAAATGGGAAGATAAGGGCATTACCCCCCGAGGCCTCATATGATATTCCCCATTCTGAGCCCAGAACACCCAGAACTTTGGAAATTGGCTATTGCCATGTCCAGACTGCAAGTATGGAAAGCGGAAACTTTTCTGTCTGTTGCCACCACTGCCGCCCCTCACATCAGTGATTCTGAACCCCATGATAAATTCCCTTTAAACCCTTTTTCTCTTTTTCATGCCAATCCTCCTTTATGGGACTCCAATTGGCATTATAATTCTTCTCAACCCAGGTACACCCCTCTACCTCTTCAGCATCCCCGGGCACCTCGGATTGCTTCTTTACAGTGGAGAACATTGGGTGTTGCCACCGCCGCTCCCCTCCCTATCAAAGTAGATTCAAACATTCTGCTTTACCTCCAACCTGACTATTCCTATACAGACTTGTGTTAAGCCTCCTTACATGCTGTTAGTGGGAAATATCAAAATCTGGACAAACAATCAAACTGTCCAATGTATTAATTGCCATCTATACACTTGTATTAACTCCCGTTTTGACTCCAGGAAAAGTGTATTGTTGGTTCGAGCTCAAGAAGGAATCTGGATACCGGAAACTTTACCTAGACCTTGGGAATCTTCCCCCTCAGTACATTTAATTAGTGAAGTGTTACAACAAATTCTCAAAAGCACTAAGAGATTTGTTTTCACTTTAATCGCTGTGATCATGGGTGTAATTATAGTTACTGCACTGGCCACCACTGCCGGAGTGGCATTACACCAATCTATTCAAACAGCTCATTTTGTTAATGACTGGCAAGCCAATTCCACCCAAATGTGGAACTCTCAACAAGTCATTGATCAAAATTAGCTAATCAAATTAATGATTTAAGACAGTCGGTTATCTGGCTTGGGGATCAGCTAAAGAGTCTTGAACATCGCATGCAAATGCAGCATGATTGGAATACTTCTGATTTCTGTATCACACCATATTCCTACAACGAGACTGATCATTCATGGGAAATGGTCAAAGGACACCTTCTGGGTAGGGAAGATAATTTATCCTCGGATATAACTAAATTAAAGAAACAAATTTTTGAAGCCTCTCAAGCTCATTTATCCATTGTGCCTGGAGCTGAGGTGTTAGATCAGGTGGCAGAAAGTCTTTCTGGACTAAACCCCACAACTTGGATTAAGTCTATTGGGGGCTCCACTGTAGTAAATTTTGGAATTATTTTCTCTGTTTAATTGGCTTTTTAGTGTACCAGACCAGTCAAAGAATCCTGCGGTAAAATCGAGAGAATGAACAAGCCTTCATCGCCATGGCACATTTATATAAAAAGAAAGGGAGAGATGCTCCGGGAAGTCAGGGACCCCGAATGGAGGGATCGGCTGAAGCTGTGGCAGAGGAACAAAAATAGTGAAGATTTCATGGACATTTATCACTTCCCAAATAATACTCTTATAATTTCTTACGCCTGTCTTACTTTAATCTCTTAATCCTGTTATCTTCACAAGCTGAGGATGTACATCACCTCAGGACCATGTGATAATTGTGTTAACTGTACAAATTGATTGTAAAACTTGTGTGTTTGAACAATATGAAATCAGTACACCTTGAAAAAGAACAGAATAACAGCAATTTAAGGGAACAAGGGAAGACAACCATAAGGTCTGATTGACTGCGGTGTCGGGCAAAAAGAGCCATATTTTTCTTCTTGCAGAGAGCCTATAAACAGATGTGCAAGGAGGGAAGATATCGCAAAATTCTTTTCCTAGCAAGGAATATTGATATTAACACTGTGGGAAAAGAATTGCATTCCTGGGGGGAGGTCTACAAATGGCCACTCTGGGAATGTCTGTCCTATGCAGTTGAGATAAGGACTGAGATACACCCTGGTCTCCTGCAGTAACCTCAGGCTTACTATGATTGGGAAACTTCAGCCCGGTAAATTTTTGGTCAGACCACTTCTCTGCTCTCGAACCCTGTTTTCTGTTAAGATGTTTATCGGCCAGGCGCGGTGGCTCAATCCTGTAATCCCAGCACTTTGGGAGGCCGAGACGGGTGGATCACGAGGTCAGGAGATCGAGACCATCCTGGCTAACACGGTGAAACCCTGTCTCTACTAAAAAATACAAAAAAACTAGCCAGGCGCAGTGGCGGGCACCTGTAGTCCCAGCTACTCGGGAGGCTGAGGCAGGAGAATGGCATAAACCCGGGAGGTGGAGCTTGCAGTGAGCTGAGATCCGGCCACTGCACTCCAGCCTGGGCGACAGAGCGAGACTCTGTCTCAAAAAAAAAAAAGAAGGAAATTCCTAACTCTTGGTTTCTGTTTTAAAAGAAAGCTAAAATACTGGCACATTCATTGTTATTTCTGACTTTTAGGGACCTTTTCTGACACTTGTTTCAGTCTCTCATGACATAAAGTGCTGAAAGACATGGTGGCATATTTTGAAATGAGAGTTTGAGTCAGCTGAGATAAAAAAAAAAAATGTTAGAGCAGCAGAAAGACTGCAGTGCCACAGAAAAGGAACAGGTGTAGCATGTGATTACTGACTTCTACAAAGTAACAAGAGTAAACTCTGTTAATTAAAAAATAAACACAAAATTTCAGACAGCACGTGTCCTAAGAATATGTGTGAGAAACTCCCATAATCACCAGCCAAGACAATTGTTTTCAGACTATGCCAGGACAGAACTACATTATAAAGATTTTGACAGGTAGTTTCTTTTAATGTCCAAATTGCAGTCAAAGATTATAATATATACAAAACAGGGCAATATGATCCCACCAAAAATATCATAAAATTTTCTGAAAGAAACCATAAAAAAATCAGAGGTATAAATTTTAAACATTATATGTAGTCCCCAAGGTACCACAAAAATATTTGTATAAATACACAAAAGAGGTTGGGCATGGTGGCTCATGCCTGTAATCCCAGCACTTTGGGAGGCAAAGGTGGGTGAATCACCTGAAGTCAGGAGTTTAAGACTAGCCTGACTGACATGGAGAAACCTCATATCTACTAAAAATACAAAATTAGCCAGGCATGGTGGCACCTGCCTGTAATCTCAGCTACTCAGGAGGTTGAGGCAGGCAAATCGCTTGAACCAGGGAGGTGGAGATTGCGGTGAGCCAAGATCAATGCCACTGAACTCCAGCCTGGACAACAAGAGCAAAACTCAGCCTCAAAAATAAATAAATAAATGAAAATAAGTGAAAGCATATCAATACAAACATCAAAAAGACACAAAGATGGAAAGAGAATAAGAGACAAAGATGTAATAATCAAATAAAATATATAATAAAATAACAGTAAGTCTTTCTAATAATTAAAAAAGACTGGAAGTGGCAGGATGGAAATAGATATTCCATGCAACCATTACTCAAATGAGAGCAGAAACAGTCAAAATAATATCATGCAAGCTACATCTTAAGTCAGAACGTATAATGCTTTATAAAATATCTTTAAATTGAAACTCCAAAGAAACAAAGAAGGACATCAAAAAAATAATAGATTCATTCACTGGGAACCGATGACAAATTTGTGTGTGTGTGTGTGTGTGTGTGTCTCACATTAGGGTTCCAAGTACATAAAGCAAATACTGACACAATGGAAGAAACACACAGAAAGCAATATAATTAGAGCAAGATATTTTAATACCACACTTTCTGTAATAAAAATTAAACAAGAAAAAATGTTAATAAGAGAAGAGACTACTTAAAGGCAGTACAAAACAATTATTCCAAACAGAGTTGTAGAGAACACTCCTCAACAACATCAGAATACACAACCTTCTCAATAGCTCATACAACATTTCCCGTGATAGACCACATCTTAGGCCAAAAAGGAAGTCTTATCAAAGTTTTTAAAAGTAAAATTCTATGAACTACATACTATGATCAAAATGGAATGAGAGTATACAACGATAAGAGAAAAAAAAAAAAACACAGAAAAAATTTACAAATATATAGAAATTAAGCAATACACTCTTGAGTGTGCTCTTATACAAAAGTTGAAATACTCAATATTGCAAAGAGTCCATCCTGCTCAATGCAATCTACAGATTTAATGCAATATTTTTCAAATTTCTCATTGCATTTTTGAAGAAATAGAAACAGCAACCTCAAAAGTATATAGAATCTCAAAAGAAAAATAAAGTACCCAACAATATTACAAAAAAAAGAAAGAACGCTGCAGGCATTAAAGTGTCTGATTCAAAGCACATTACAAAGCTACAGAATTAAACAATTTGATATGAGTATAAAAGTGAAAAAGTAAACTAATAAAATAAAATGCAGCACATATACAAACTTTCACATATATGGTCATGTAAGTAGTCATTTATATACTCATAATTATTGCAGCATTGTTACTGTAAGCCAATAGGTAAAAGCAACGTGAATATCTTTCAATAAATCATTCAGTAGATGTAATTTGAAATATAAAAATTCTCCCCAGGCACAGTGGCTCACACCTGTAATCCCAGCACTTTGGGAGACTGAGGCAGGCGGATCACAAGGTAAGGAGCTGGAGACCAGCCTGGCCAACATGGTGAACCCTGTCTTTACTAAAATAAATAAATAAATACATACATACATACATACATACAAAAATTAGCCGGACATGTTGGCATGTGCCTGTAATCCCAGCTACTCGGGAGGCTGAGGCAAAAGAATTGCTTGAACCTGGAAAGTGGAGGTTGCAATGAGTTGAGATCGTGCCACTGCACTGCAGCCTGGGTGACAGGGCAAGACTTTGTCTCAAAGGGCTCAAGCCTGTAATCCCAGCACTTTGGGAGGCCGAGTCGGGCGGATCACGAGGTCAGGAGATTGAGACCATCCTGGCTAACACGGTGAAACCCCGTCTCTACTAAAAAATACAAAAAACTAGCCGGGCGAGGTGGCGGGCGCCTGTAGTCCCAGCTACTTGGGAGGCTGAGGCAGGAGAATGGCGTAAACCCAGGAGGCGGAGCTTGCAGTGAGCTGAGATCCGGTCACTGCACTCCAGCCTGGGTGACAGAGCAAGACTCCGTCTCAAAAAAAAAAAAAAAAAAAAAAAAAAATCTGGAATATACTCAGCATTCAAAAGCAGGAAATACTCTACCAACTATAAATATAAATCTTGATGGCATTATGCAAAATGAAATGAGCCAATCACAAAAAGACAGATTTTATAACGTATATGAAGCAGTTAGACTGTTAAAAACAAAGAACACAGTGGTATTTGCAAAATGCTATAAAACAGAAAAAACTGGGGCCAGGCATAGTGGCCCATACCTGTAATCCCAGCACTTTGAAAGGCTGAGGCAGGCAGATCACCTAAGGTCAGAAGTTTGAAATCAGGCTGGCGAACATGGTGAAACTCCATCTTTACTAAAAACGCAAAAATTAGCCAGGCCTCATGGTGGGCACCTGTAATTCCAGCCACTCAGGAGGCTGAGGCATGAGAATTGCTTGAACCTGGGAGGTGGAAGTTGCAGTGAGCTGAAATCATGCCACTGCACTCCAGTTCCAGTCTGAGTAGCAGAGCAATACTCCATCTCAAAAAAAAAAAAAAAAAAAAAAAGGAGGAGGGGGGCGGGGAAAAGAAGAAAAATTGGTACTTATTGTTTAATGTGTATTAAGATTTAGCTTTGCAAGATAAAAACATTTTAGCAATATGTTGCATGACAATGTCAAGATAATTAATATGACTATTTAAAGATATTTTGTGGTAAATTTTATTATGTTATTTGGACAAGAAAAAATAAATAATAATATCTAAAAGAGATACAGAGTTATGATAGTTTTAAATTATATTCAAATCCAAAAGTGTTTCTCCCACACAAAAATCATATAAATTTACAAATAAATAGGTTGTTGAAATTATAAGAATTTTATGGGCTGAGCATGGTGGCTCACACCTGCAATCTCAGTACATTGGGAGGCTGAGGCAGGCAAAGCACCTGAGGTCGGGAGTTAGAGACCAGCCTGACCAACATGGAGAAACCCTGTCTCTACTAAAAATACAAAAATATTAGCCAGGCATGTTGGCACATGCCTGTAATCCCAACTACAAAGGAGGCTGAGGCACTAGAATCATTTCAACCCAGGAGACGGAAGTTGCAGTGAGCTGAGATCGTGCGATTGCACTCCAGCCTAGGCAAGAAGAGCAAGACTCCATCTCAATAAAAAAACAAAAAAAACAAAAAGAAGAGAATTTGATGATGACTCATCTACACAGAATTAGAAAACCATTCACAACAAACCAACACAACAAATATACAAGTTACAAAAAAAAAACAAGGATAATATTTATTTTTGCATACAGGAAAACAAACATAGAGATAATGCTATTGGAAAAAGACATATTTGACTTTGCTCTATACTGTCTTAAATTGCACAAAATTAAGTATTAGAATGCACAATTATAATAAACACTAAAAATCAAAACACAATTAACGGATGTGTGGTGGCATACCCTAAAATATATAACAGAAAAATCTATAATTGCAAAACAAAGTTAAAACATAGAATGTAAAACTTACTAGATACCTTGGGAGGCCAAGGCAGGAGGATCATGAAGTCAGGAGATCAAGACCATCCTGGTTAACACGGTGAAACTCAGTCTCTCCTGCAAATACAAAAAAATAGCTGGGCATGGTGGCGGGTGCCTGTACTCCCAGCTACTCAGGATGCTGAGGCAGGAGAATGGCATGAACCCAGGAGGCAGAGCTTGCCATGAGCTGAGATTGTGCCACTGCACTCCAGCCTGCGCAACAGAGCGAGACTCCATCTCAAAACAAAAACAAAACAAAAAAGAAACAACTTATTAGATACCATCAACTAGATTTAGGAAATTTTAGAAGAAGAAAATGAAGAAAAAAAATACAGAGGTTATCTGAAGATAAAAAAGGGTGAAATCTTCCCAAATTTTGATGTAATTAAAAAAACAATGTTTCTAACCAATACTTGATTTAAATTTATTTCACTTTAAAAAGAAAATGAAAATAAAGAATTTCCAAAATAAAAGGTGAAGATGTTCATCACCACTAGCACAGTTCCACAAAAAAACGGTACATGGTGACCAGGCACCATGGCTCATGCCTGTAATCCTAGTTTTAGGAGGTAAAGGCAGTCAGAACACTAGAGACCAAGAGTTTAAGATCATACTGACACTCTGCACAAAAAAAAAAAAATGCTAAAATGTGTTAATTTTGCTTAAAAATAAAATAATAATGAACACCATCATAAAACTGAAGTAGAGGGTGTAGAGAAAACTAGTCCTTAGCCTCTCTCCTCCCATAGAGCAAGGATGGGAAAAATAAGTTTTCCTCCTCTCCCAGCTTCACCCTCCCTTTAGTAATTTTTCCTTAGTGAAACTCAAGGTTACTTCACAACAACTCCAGTTTCTCTGTTCTGGGCAACATGACAAGGTCACAAGAGGAGCTTGAGTAAGACGTGTACCAGCTGCAAGGCCTGCTTTAGTTTGTTAAGTTCCTGTTCTCCTCCCAATGCAGCTGCAAGGCCAGTATAACCTGTCACTGTTTAATTAACTGCCTTTTTTCTGCTTCTGTGAGCCTGCTTGCTTGCACCACAAGCCTTGAGCCACTAGATGGCCACCATGCACATATAAAAGACAAGCCCTGTCTTTGTCCGGGCTCAGCTTTTTGGGTGTGAAGCCACTGAGCCAGTGCGCACCTTAATAAAATCCTCCAGTTTCACCCACTAGGCCTCTTCTGCCTCCTGTTTTCTGCAACATTTTGGCGAGCCAGCCAGGAGATGGAGATGACAGGCTTGCTGTCTACATTGCCTGTGGGTATGAGGCCCCAAGTAGGGAGGGGCCCATGACCTCAGGTACCATCAGGGGAACTTAAACGTGAAGAAGTGATTGGCTCTCCCATGACCTGGTGCCCTCCCAGACAGCACAACAGACTCTAAGGGGCTACAGGACGATTCCAGGAACAGTGTGCTACAGGACCACAGTAAGGTTTTGGGGCCCAAGGCAGGAACCGTCCCATAAGGACGGAAGGGGAGCCTGATTATCTCCCGAGGTGTAACTAGTAGACCAACACAGGACGCAAGAGTGGTTTGTAAAGTCGGGGAAACTTATACCCCAAGTGACCAGGGCATGAGAGTGGCTCACAAAGTCAGTTAGGAAAGAAAACTGGGAGTGGGGTGGTGTGTGAGTGAGTGTGAAAGAGATGGTTTCAGGAGGAACCAATGTGGACAGTGACATGTGGGGGCCACAGGTCTCTTAGTATAGACTGTATGCTCCGAGCGAATTGTGGGACCAACCGGGACTAGCAGTGATCCACATACGGCTTACCGAGGTGCCCCACAATTTAGTAATTGTGAGGGGATTAACAAACTCTTCAAAGCTAAGCAGCATCTGAAAACTCCCGTGAGGGGGATGGTTTAATCAGTCTGAAGCAAAAGGAAGAGTGAATGTGTTGCGCTGTAATGGGAAGGAAATGGGAGGGAAGTCACCAAATCCCACCCCATTAGAATGTATGTTAAGGAACTTTAAGAAAGGTTATTCAGGGGACTATGGAATTAAGTTGACTCCCAGAGGCTGAGAACTCTCTGTGAAATACAATGGCCCTCTTTCATGTTGGATGGCCAGCTGAAGGAAATGTAGATAAGAAAACAACTGGCTGTGTATTTAAGGTGGTAACTGAGGTCAGAGGATAGCCAGGGCACCCAGACCAGTTCCCTTATATTGACTCATGGTTAACTATAGTACAGACTCAAACTGCATGGTTGCAGTCTTGCCAGGCAGCTTTTTGTAAAATGCTCCTGGCGCAAGCTGAGCCTAAGCTACCAAAAAAAAAAAAAAAAAAAAAAAAAAAAAAAAAAAAAAAAATCAGCTTTGCTGGAAGCTACAGAGACAAAGGGAAAGCCACAGGAAAGACAGGAAAAAACAGTTTTGCAGGAACCCCTCCTCCCTATGCACCATCCTCCCTATGCACCAATCTACCACCTTTACCAAGGCTGGCCACTGAGCAGCTGAACTCAGATGGTATCATGCCCCAGGCTACACCTTAAAGGGGCAAATCTGAGCCCCTGTCCCAGGAGGTAAAGAAGGAAGTCAAGATGATCAAGCAGGCCGCCTTCGATCTGCCCACACCAGAGCTTTGCAAATGCCCCTCCAGAAAACACAGGGACCTATTATGATGACAGGGCCAGGCCCAAGGGGGGCAACTGACTTTTATTTACCAGCCTTTTTCTACCACTGATCTCCTGAACTTGAAACATCATACCCTCTCCTACACGGAGAACCCCCAGGGCCTCATAGATCAGGTGCAGTCTATCTTCCTAATGCACAATCCAACCTGGTCAGATTGCAGGAAGTTCCTCCTAACGCTGTTTAATACCAAGAAGTGCAAAAAGATAGCCCAGGCAGCTCTCTGCTGGCTGGAAGCCAGTGTGCCTGAAGGCACCCTTAATGTCCAGGCATATGCTCAGGGCCAATTCCCAGAAACAGATCCCAACTGGGACCCAAATGATGCAACCAAGCTTTAACACCTGCAAAGGTACTAAGAAGCGCAGCTGCAAGGATTGAGGGAAGGTGGAAAAAAGGCAATTGATATAAGGAAGATCTCTGAAGTACTTGAGGGAATTGATGAGCGCCCTAGCCAGTTTTATGAGAGACTCTGTGAGGCATCCCAGTTTTATACTCCAGTTGACCCTAAGGCTGCTGAAAATCAGCACACAGTGAACACAGCATTTGTAAGACAAGTCCAGGGTGACATCAGACAGAAGCTGCAAAAGCTAGAGGGTTTTGCAGGCATGATGCCACCCAGCTTATAGAAGTGGCCACCAAGGTGTACGTCAACTGTGATCAAGAGGCAAAAAAGGAAACAGAGTGGAGACTTAGGAAAAAGGCCAACCTGTTAGCAGCAGCCCTCCCAAAAAGGAAAATTAACATTGTAAAGGGATGCAAATGTGGATGTGGGTGTGGGTGTGGGTGTGGGTGTGGGTGTGGGCGTGGAAGTGGCCAAGTTGAACAGGGAGCCAAGAGACTGCTGAGGCTAAAGGGAGGTCAATGTGCGTGGTGCAAAAAGGAACACTAGAAAAATCAATGTCCAGAGGGCACTGAAGAGAATGGCAAAGGCTGTGAAACAAAGAGGCCACCAGCCAAGGGCTGCCACACCCTGAGGGAGCCAGATGTTGACCTGATTGGGCTGGCAGAGACTGAAGAACATGAGGACTAGGACCAACTGGGCTCCTTCTCCCTAGGTCCCCAGGAGCCCATGGCCACATTAGAAGTGGGGGAGGGGAGGAAGGAGCCCCTCCTCTGGGAGGCAGACCAGGTGAAGGCATTTAAACAAATCAAAGATGCCTTAACTCGGGCTCCAGCCTTAGGACTGCCAGATCTAACTTAGCCTTTCTTTCCATAAGCTCACAAGTGAAAGGAAATGGCTATAGGAGTCCTAACTCAGGTCATGGGATCATGGCATCATCCAGTGGCATACTTATCCAGGCAGTTGGACTCCATGGTGCTGGGATGGCCCCCAAGTTTCAAAGCACTAGCTGCCATAGCCTTACGGGCAAGGGAAGCTGACAAACTAACTCTAGGACAGCAACTAACCATCTGAGTATTGCACTAAGTTATAACATTAATGGATCAGAGAGGGCCCCATTGGTTATCAAACCCGAGAATGACTTGGTACCAAGGGCTTCTATACGAGAATCCTCGCATAACTCTAGAGACTGTGAACACTCTAAACCCAGCTACTTTGCTTCCAATTGAATCAGAACCAGGAGGTACCTCTTCATTGCTGTACAGACACAGTCAATGAGGTATTCTTAAGCTGGAGAGAACTTACAGACCAACCCCTCAGGGACCCAGATATTCAGTACTTTATAGATGGAAGCAGTTTTGTACTGGAAGGAGTCCAACGGGCCAGGTATGCAGTAGTAACATTGCACTCAGTGGTAGAAGCTCAGTCTCTGCCCACAGAAACTTCAGCCCAAAAAGCAGAGCTGATAGCTCTAACAAGAGCCCTTTTGCCAGCAAAGGACAAAAAGGTCAATATTTATACTGATTCCAAATATGCTTTTGCCACACTGCATGTCCATGGAGCTATATATAAGCAGAGAGGAGGACTTTTAACTGCCAGGGGCAAAGAAATAAAATACAATGAAGAAATTCTACAGCTCTTAGATGCTGTATGGGCCCCAGAGAAGGTAGCTGTTATGCACTGTAAAAGACACCAGAAGTCAGGGACACTGGAGGCCAAGGGAAATGGAAAAGCAGATAGAGAAGCAAGATGGACAGCAATGACTGCTCCACACTCTAGAAAACAAGCCCTGACCATGCCTCTCCTCCCGGAATCTCCCCTCCAGGAGACCCCAAGTTACTCTCCAAGTGACAGCGCCTGGTTTGCCCAAGAATCTGGAGAATATATTGAAGGAGGATGGTAGAAATTATCTAATGCGAGACTAGCCGTCCCTGAAATGGTGGCCCCTGAATTTGTGAGGCAATTCCAGCAAGGAACTCACATGGGAAAAATGGCACTAGAGACACTATTAGGACACCACTTCTATGTGCCACGGCTCACTGCCATCACATGAGCCGTTTGTGAAGAATGCCTACCTGTGCCCAGAACAACCTATTACAGGGGCCCACCTTGTGAAAGGCCCCTGTGGATTCAGGAAATAGGGGCTGCACCTTGTGAAAATCTGCTTATGGACTTTACTGAGTTGCCCCTAGCAGGGCACTATCGATACATGTTAGTACTTGTCTGTACCTTTTCAGGATGGGTCAAGGCTTTCCCCACCAGGACTGAGAAAGCACAAGAAGTACTGCTAAGAAACATTATCCCCAGATTTGGACTGCCCTTGACTCTAGCATCAGAAAATGGACCGGCATTCATAGCCAAGATAGTTCAGGAACTAACACAGCTATTGAAAATAAAGTGGAAGTTACACACACCCTACTGGCCACAGAGTTCAGAAAAAGTCGAACACATGAACTGGACACTCAAATAGCTACCAAAAATTTTTTGCCAAGAAACTCATCTAAGGTGGGATCAGGTCCTGCCCATGGTCCTCCTCCGAGGGAGGTGCACCCCCACCAAACAAACTGGGTATTCACCCTATAAGATCTTGTCTGGCCAAATTAAAGGTGATCTATGTGAACTAGAGGAATTAACTTTAAGGAGACAGATGCAGGCTTTAAGAATAGCCATGCAAAAAATTCATGGCTGGGTATGGGAAAGAATGCCCATAAGCCTCGCAGACCCTAGTTATCCCTTTAGACACCGGGACTCTGTTTAGGTTAAAAAATGGAATCCAACAATACTGGGACCCATATGGGATGGGCCCCATACTGTCATCTTGTCTACTCTTACTGCTGTTAAAGTTGCAGGAATCGTGCCTTGGATTCACTACAGTTGGCTGAAACTGGTAGTCTAGGACAAGTGGACCAGCCAGCAGGACCCAGACCATCCAACCCAGCTGATCCTATGACGGGACTGAGGTGCCAGTGAAGACTACAACAGCCCTGCTCTGGTCACTTCGGAAGCTGACCAGTCTACGCACGGCAGAAGCTTGAGGAAACAACAGCCCTGCTCTAGCCACCCCGGGAGCTGACTCGTCTACACACGGCCAAAGCTCAAGGCATCATCAGGAAAGTAAATGTGGTTAGAAATCTTAGGTCTAGAAACTTTCCTTGTAATATTAATTGTTTTACTATTGTCCTGTTGCTTTGCTCAACTTCCTCCTCTAGAAAAGGACCTCTTCTCTCCATGCTGGGTATAAATATGTTATTCATCACTTTTGCTACTCCCCTTAAACATGTTAAAGGGAGAATCCTTAGAAGGATGCCCCCACTGCACTGACATTACGTGGACAGGAAACACCATGACTGGAACCCTGTTGTACCACACTTATTATAGGTGTGCAGGGACCCATTGAGGAACTTGTACACTCAACCAGATAACCTACTCAATCTGCAACCCAGGAAGCCTTATGTATGTTATGACCCAAAGTCCTTACCTAGAACCTAGTTTGAGGTTCAAGTCGGGTCAAAAGAAATAAAAGGGGAATAACCATAAAGAATTAAAAAGCTAATGAATGGCCCCCTGAAAGAATAATGCAATACTATGGCCCAGCCACATAGGCAAATTGATCATGGAGATACCGCACCCCTATTTATGTGCTAAATCGCATCATATGGTTGCAGGCAGTACTGGAGATCATTACAAATGATACTGCAAGAGCCTTAAATTTGCTGGCTCAGAAATCTACAGAAATGAGAAATGCCATTTAGACTACCTCCTAGCCCAAGAGGGACGAGTATGTAGAAAGTTCAACCTAACTAATTGCTGTCTAAAAATTGATGACAATGGAAAGGTCATCAAACAAAAAGCTGCAAGAATTCAAAAATTAGCCCATGTTCCAGTCCAGACTTGGAAAGGATGATCTCCAGATTCCCTCTTTTCCCTTTTCAGAGGTTAGTTCTCATCCCTTGGAGAATTTAAAACCTTAGTAAGAATAGTTCTAGCCATATTAGGAGTCTGTCTCATACTCCCTTGTCTCTTACCCCTCCTTGTCAAAAACATCTAAACGGCTATAGATGCTCTTGTAACCAGGCAAACTACTACACAACTAATTGTTCTAACTAAATATCAGCCTTTGCCAAATGAAGAAAATTTGCCTTTTCATGAAAAATTAAGTCATAGTGATGGTTTCTATTAAACCTCATTTATAAAAAGTGTTAAAGGGGTAAATGAAGTAGAGGATGTAAAGAAAACTAGTCCTTAGCCCCTCTCTTCCCGTAGAGCAAAGATGGGAAAAACAATTTTTCCTCCTCTCCTAGCTTCCCCCTCCCTTTCATAATCCTTCCTTAGTGAAACTCAAGGTTACTTCACAACAACTCCAGTTTCTCTGTTCTCGACAACAAGACGAGCTTGAGTAAGACATGCACCAGCTGCAAGGCCTGCTTTAGTTTGATAAATTCTCGTTTCCCTTCCAATGAAGCTGCAAGGTCAGCATAACCTGTTATTGTTTGATTAAATGCCCCTATTCTGCTTCTGTTAAGCCTGCTTGCTTGCACCATGAGCTTTGTGCCACTAGATGGCCACCAGGCATGTATAAAAGGCAAGCCCTGTCTTTGTCCAGGGCTCAGCCCTTTGGATGCAAATCCACTGCACCGGTGTGCACCTTAATAAAATCCTCCAGTTTCACCTACTGGGTCTCTCCTGCCTCCCATTTTCTGCAACAAAACCATATATAAAATAAAACTCTATATTAAATGTAAATATACAAATATAGAAATCTGTACTATCATAATGATGATGCATAAAACCCCTAAAATTCTTCTGTAGAATATTTAAAACAGAATACAATCTGCATACATATGTTAATAAATACACAATATAAAATAATTTTTATTTGTTTATTTTATTTTGAGATGGAGTATCACACTTGTTGCCCAGGCTGGAGTGCAATGGTGCAATCTCGGCTCACTGCAACCTCTGCCTCCTGGATTCAAGTGATTCTCCTGCCTCAGCCTCCCGAGTAGCTGGGATTATAGGCATGCACCACCATAACTGGCTAATTTTGTATTCGTTAGTAGAGATGGGGTTTCTCCATGTTGATCAGGCTGGTCTCAAACTCCTGACCTCAGGTGATCCACCCACCTCAGCCTCCCAAAGTGTTGGGATTACAGGCATGAGCCACTGCACCCAGCCTAAAAATTTTTAATATTATTAACAAACTGAAAAATACAGAGGTATAATTTTATATTCAATTGAAGTTGTCACAAAATTAAAATATATTGTTTGAATTTTAAGATGTTTAATGTAAACTCCATTTTTTTAAGATAATATGGTTTGGCTGTGTCCCAACCAAAGTTTCATCTTTAATTCCCACATGTTGTGGGAGGGATGTGGTGGAAGGTAATTGAATCAAGGGGGCAGGTATTTCCTGTACTGTTCTCATGATAGTGAATAAGTCTCATGAAATCTGACAGCTTTACAAAGCAGTTTTTCTGCACAAGCTCTCTCTCTCTTATCTGCCACCATGTGAGACATGCCTTTCACCTTCCATCATAACTGTGAGGTCTCCTCAGTCACATGAAACTGTAAGTCCAATAAATTTCTTTCTTTAGTAATTTGCCCAGGGTAAGGTACGTCTTTATCAATAGCATGAAAACACACTAATAGACAACATGATTATAAAGATAACATTTAAATAAACTATGCAAAACAAAATTAGAAAAATAATTGAAGCACATCACTACACAATTGAAATAAAATTTAAGGCAATAAAACAGTAAATAAGAAAAAGCATACCACTCAGGAACACATAAAACAGTAACAGTAAAACCAGTAACTTCATTTTTAAGAAGTAGTTTTAAATATAAATTAATTAAATTACTTAATAAAAAAGAAATGTAACCTCAGGACTTTGGGAGGTTAAGGTGGGCTGATCACTGGATCTCAGAAGATTGACAACAGCCTTGACAATGTGGCAAAACTCTGTCTCAACCAAAAATACACAAAAAACTGGCTGGGCGTGATGCTACACACTTATAACCCAGCTACCTGAGAGGCTGAAATGAGAAAATCTTCTGAGTTTGGTAAGTTAAGGCTGCAGTGAGCCATGATCACAACACTGCAAACCAGTCTGGTTGACAGAGTGAGGCCCTATCTCAAAAATAAATGAATAAACAAGTAGATAAATGAAATTATAAAAAGAAAAAATAAAATGCTTTACTGGCTTAAGAAAAAAGCTAAGAGTATGTTGCCTACAAGGGAATCATTTTAGCACTAAGTCGAATAGGTTGAAAACCACAGAGTGAAAAAAAACCAAACTACATTTTATGAAAATAGTAACTACAACTGGGTAGGTATTAGACATAATATGTTTTAAGTCAAGTGCTAACATGAGATAAACATTGATATTATATATTCATAAAATAGGTTGATTTACCATAAATCTGTAACTATTATATCTATCTCCCTAGCTGTATGTATATGTATATATAACATAAGGGCTCCAAAATATATAAAGCAGGCCGGGCGCGATGGCTCACGCCTGTAATCCAAGTACTTCGGGAGGCCAAGGCAGGCGGATCACCTGAGGTCAGGAGTTTGAGACCAGCCTGGCCAACATGGCGAAACCCCGTCTCTACTAAAAATACAAAAATCAGTCGGGCGTGGTGGCAAGCGCCTATAATCCCAGCTACTTGGGAGGCTGAGGCGAGAGAATTGCTTGAACCTGGAAGGTGGTGGTTGCAGTGAGCCGAGATCGCGCCACTGCACTCCAGCCTGGGTGACAGAGCGAGACTCTGTCTCAAAAAAAAGAAGAAAAAAAAAAAAAATATATATATATATAGAGAGAGAGAGAGAGAGAGAGCGAGAGCGCAAATATTAACAAAATTAAAACAAGAAATACATAACAACATAATTGTAGACATCAAGACCCCAGTTTTAATAACAGAAAATTCAGATTAAAAAATCAATAAGAAAACAAAACCTAGACAACATTATAGACTGTATTAATCATTTTACATATAGAAGAATACCTGAGAGTGGATAATTTATAAAGAAATAAAGACTATATGGCTCACAATCCAGCAGACTGTACAAAAAATATGTGCCAGCATCTGCTTCTGGTGAGTGTCTCAGCAAGCTTACAATCATGGTTGAAGGCAAAGACCTTGAAGACATATTTGATACAATAGAATATTATTCAGTCACATTTAAAGATACACTTTGAGAATATTATGTCAACTGAAATAAGCCAGTAATGAAATCATAGATATTATGTACATGTCACATAATAACAGACAGAGCAAGTATGAGATGAAGGAGCCAGGTTCTTCTAATAAATCTGTTTTCATTTGAATTAATGGAGTGTAAACATTTTGATTACCAAGAGGATGGTGCCAAGCTATTTATGAAGACTTTGCCCCCATGACCCAAACACCTCCCACCAGGTCCCACATCCAACATTAAGGATTACATTGCAGCATAAGGTTTGGAGAACATGAACATCAAAACCATATTACAGACCAACTAGGCTTAACAGATGAGTACAAAACTTTCCAGTCAAAAGCAAGAGAATACACAATATTCTTATTTGCACCTGGCGTATTCTGTTAGGACATATACTAAGTTTTATTAAATTTAAGAATGCCAGCTAGGTGGTGTAGCTCATGCCTATAATCCCAACACTTAGAGACCAAGGTGGGAGGATTACTTGGAGTTAAAAGTTTGAGGCCAGCCTGGGCAACATAGTGAGACTCCATCCTTACAAATAATCAAAGAATTATTGAGACATGGTACTTCATGTTTGTAGTCCCAATTACATGAGACACTGAGGTGGAAAGATCACTTGAACCCAGTAGGTTGGGGCTGCAATGAGACAAAATCATGGCAGTACACTCTGGTCTGGTTGACAGAGTAAGATCCTGTCTCCAAACAAAAACAACAAATACAACAACAAATAAATTTAAGACCAAAATTACACACTTTGTGTTTTCTGACCAAAACTGAATTAAACTAGAAATTAAAAGTAAAACTAAAAAAAAATCCAAAAATATATGAAAATAAAACACACTCCTCAACATATGTTTGCTCAGGAATCAAAAAATAATAATTTTTCAAAGATGTTAATACAACTTACAGTGCTAAACAAATTCAATATAATCTTCATAAAAACCCCAATAGCAGTTTTTTAAAGAAATATTGTTTAAAATGTTAAAATTTTATTATGACCTATAGCCAAACACCCATGAAAAAGAACAAAGGTGCATTATAATTTCTGAATTTGAAACATATTAAAAGCAACAATAACAAACACAGTGTGGTACTGACACAAAGACAGATAAACAGACGAAAGAACAGAATAGAGTGCCCAGAAATGAACCCTTCTGAATATGGCCAAATAATCTCCCACAAAATTGACATGAGCACACAATAGAAAAAAGATAATCTTTTCACAAAATTATTTTAAAAACTGAATATCCATACTGATAAAGTTCAATTATTTCCTGAAACCATAAGTGAAAAATCTTTTAATCAGCCATAAGAAGATAAGTTCTTTTTGTTTTCTTTTTTCTTCTGAGATGGAGCCTTGCTCTATTGCCCAGGCTGGAATGCAGTGGCATGGCCTCAGCTCACTGCAACCTCTGCCTTCTGGATTCAACCAATTCTCCTGCCTCGAGCCTGCCACCATGCCTAGCCAATTTTTATATTTTTAGTAGAGATGGGGTTTCACCATATTGGACGGGCTGGCACGGTGGCTCACACCTGTAATCCCAGCATGTTGGGAGGCCAAGTTGGGCAGATCATAAGGTCAGGAGTTCAAGACCAGACTGACAAACATGGTGAAACCCTGTCTCTACTAAAAATACAAAAATTAGCTGGGTGTGGCAGCATGTGCCTGTAATCCCAGCTATGCAGGAAAATCGCTTGAATCTGGGAGGCAGAGGTTGCGATAAGCTGAGATCATGCTACTGCACTCCAGCCTGGGCAACAGAGTGAGACTCTGTCTCAAAAAAAAAAAAAAAAAAAGAAAGAAACCCATGATGACTGTCGGTAGAAAACAAGGAAACAAGGAGGCACCCATTATTTTATGTTATAAATGTACTTCTTATAATTAAAAATAAAATTATTATCACATACAGCAATTCCATTTATTAATCTGTATCTAAAATATGCAACATAGGACCTTCAAGACATATTTGATACAATGGAATATTATTCAACCTTTAAGAAAAGTCTTGTCACATTTAAAGATACACTTTGAGAATATTATGTCAGCTGAAATAAGCCAGTAATGAAATCATAGATATTATGATTTCACTTATGTAAGATATATAAAACAGTCACACTCGTAAAAACAGAAAGTGGAAGGGTGTTTGTTAAGGGCTGGAGAGAGCATAAAATGAGTAAATGTTATTTAATGGATAGTGAGTCTTAGTTTTACAAGATATAAAATTTCTAGAAGTCTTTTGCAAAACAATGTGAATACAGTTAAGATAGTTGAAATATACAACTCTTTTTTTTTTTTTTTTTTTTTTTTTGAGACAGGGTCTCAATCTGTCACCCAAGCTTGAGTGCATGGCACAATTATGGCTCACTGCAGCCTTACACTCCCAGGCTCAAGTAACCCTGCCCCTCAATCTCTCAAGTAGCTCAGACCACAGGTACACACAACCCTGCCTGGCTATTTCTTAGAAAGAAAAATGTTTGTAGAGAGGGTGTCTCCACATTTTGCCCAGGCTGGTCTCAATCTTTTGGGCTCAAGCAATCCTGTCCTGGCCTCTCAAAATCCTGGTTTTACAGATGTGAGCCACCACCATGCCTGGCCCTGACATGTGCATTTAAACAGATTTAAGAAGCTAAATTATATGTTATGTGTTTTTACAACAATTACTTCTTAAAAAACTGAAAAAAAATACCAAATTATAAATCTTCTAAAAAATTACCTCCAAATCACAAAATGTTTGTCTCACACAAAGGAAATACGTATTCATCATTAAACACATGGCGAAAATGAGGCTATTTCCAAGGCTACTCACTTAGACAAGATAAAACCAACATTGAAAATGAGCTAAGAGGTTGGGCACAGTGGCTAATGCCTACAATCCCAGCACTTTGAGAGGCTGAGGTGGGCAGATCACCTGAGGTCAGGAATCCGAGACCAGCCTGACCAAGATGGAGAAACCCCGCCTCTAATAAAGAAAAATAAAGAAAATTTGCGGGGTGTGGTGGCACATGGTTGTAATCCCAGCTACTTGGGAGGCTGAGGCGGGAGAATTGTTTGAACCCTGGAGGCAGAGGTTGCAGTGAGGCGAGATAGTGCATTGCACTCCAGCCTCAGCAACAACAGCAAAACCCCATCTCAAAAAAAAAAAAAAAAAAAAAAAAAAAAAAAAAAGAGAAAAAGAGAATGAGCTAAGAAAGAATATATGCAAGATAAGCTATAACAAAAATTGGGGTCACATTTGCAGATATAAACACACAAATATATATAATCTGATTGTGACAGACATATGGCTCATTTATCTTTTAATTAAACCCCACATTAATTTAAAGTATACAAACAGAATTGCCAATTGTCTAAAATTATAATACATAAATAAAACTAAAAACAATAAACTGATAGTAAGAAATTTACAGTAAAAAAGACAATTATAGTACTACAAGACAATAATAAATGTTTACTCATAAAATCTAGTTGGCAACATCAATGTACATTAACAAATAATTTGTCTAGATGACTGCAATGTTTGGCTGTAACTGTGCATTCCTGGAAGGCAGGCATTTTAAATTACTGGAATCTATTGTAAGGTAATAAAATTTCAGAGAAAATGAATTACAATCATAAACAGGAGATGCTAATGAAAAACTTTTAATAGATAAGCATTTAAAATAAACTAGTGTCAATTTTTGTTTTAAATATTTGCTATTTTTACCCAAAATAAAACTACTGTAATCCAAATATAGAAGCAAACAACACCTTACATTGTGAAATTATACATATATTTAGCAGAATAGGGTTAGAGCCTCATATACAAAACAAATATTTGGGGAATAAACTATGCTATTATTTAGATATAGGCTGACAAAAGTAGTTGAAAATTTTATAATTCCTTTTTGCCTGCCTGCATACTAATTATCTAATTTAATTCAGGCACAACATGTAAATTCTAGTATATTGCCCTAAATGTCTGAATCTAAAATTACAGACAAATTTGAAGTAGAAAATAGAAAGTAAAAATGTATATAGAGAGTGACATTAATAAGACTAAAAAAAAAAAAAAAAAAAAAAAGGGCACCCTATTTGCTTATCCCCTGACAGCAAGAAAATTTGTCAGCCATTCCTAACGAAAATGCCTTTTTGAGAGAACCATGCATCATGGTTTACACCGATAATGACAGTTACATGATACATTAACGAATTGCTTGCAGTCAAAATATTAAGACATGCCTGGGTTATGTAATAAGACCACATCTCGAAAATAAGTGCCTTTGGCCAGGCACAGTGGCTCACACCTATAATCCCTCACACCTGTGATCCAAGGTGGGTGGATCACCTGAGGCTAAAAGTTCAAGACCAGCCTAGCCAACCTGGTGAAACTCCATCTCTACTAAAAACACAAAATTTAGCTGGGTGTGGTGGCCGCACCTGTAATCCCAGCTACTCGGGAGGCTGAGGCAGAAGAATCACTTGAACCCGGGAGGCGAAGGTTGCAGTGAGTCAAGATCGCGCCATTGCACTCCAGTCTGTGTGACAGAGCGAGACTCCGTCTCAAAGAAGAAGAAGAAAAAAAAAGTGCCTTTAAGAGAGTTCTGAGATCTAGGAAGGGAGTTGTGTTCTGCCAAAGCCCAAGATTGAAGTAATTCTGTTTAGAAGGCAGGCCCTCATTCAGGTGGCAAACTACAGGAATACTGTTTTTGGCTACAGACAAGAAAATGTTCCACCTAACTTGGTTCCAGTGAGAATTTTGAACTTACTCTGTAACCATCCCAAACTCTTCCCAGCCACAGTCTGGGGGAGGTCCTGCCCTTCCAGAGGCCTAGAGGAAGACACCCATTTACAGCCATGCTGGCAGGCCTGCAGACCTTGGCCTTTACTGTGGTCCCTGAGGCAGTTTCATGATTCATTTCCAGGTCCCTGAGCCACAGTTCATGGCCGGTTCTGCCTATGTAGAAACCCAAAGTGACCTGGGAAAATTCTCTCTTGTAGTCAGTGAAAGCCATGCTCACCCACATCCTGATATAAAGTCCACCATATGCAGACCCGACTGCAGAAACCTGCCCCTGGGTCTGCAATGCACAGCAAAGTCCTGAAAGATATTCACTCTATCCAAAAATTAACTGTCCAAAATTTAAATGTGAACTACAATTATCCAAGCCCCTTTTAACAAGACAACTAAAGGTGGACCCTTGTGCAAACCCAGCAGCCTTAAGACCAAGCTGCACCCCTTCTTCACTACAAACCCAGAGGGCATTCTATCACATTGGGGGCCAAACAAAAATTTACTTTTACTTTCTGAAACCAGTTTATAAAATCTTGAAGAGGTGTTTGCTCCTTTAAATTTACAGACCCCATTGCAAAACAACTGTTTCTTATTGTCAATGCTTCTATTTTAACATAGCACTGAAAGTATGTGGAAGAAATAGTCAAAAGAAAAATTTAAAGTCATTGAAATTGAAGACCAAAAGTAAAACGTTGCTCTCGGTAGATCATGTAATCTTATATCAAAAAAACATAAGCAGTACATTAAAACCTGTTTAAACTAAAAATATAAAATTAACACACAAATCCAAGTTATGGTTTCATATACTTTAAACAAATGGTCTGATAAAATAGAGAAAAAAAATCTTATTTACAATAGCAATGAAATAATTAATTTTAGAACAAATTTAAACATGGAGCTTGTAAATCTTTTAAGTAAAAGATAAATCAATGAAAAAAAGTAGACAGGACACAAATAAATTTAAAAATATTTCTACTGAAAGAATAAGTATTGTGAAACAGCTATATTATCCAAAGTGATCTCTAGATTCAATAAACTCCCTGTCATAATTCCAGTGTTTTTTTTTTCACAGTAATGAAAAACACGATCCTAAAATATACATGAAACTACAATAAACTTTGAATAGCCAAAGCAATCTTAAGAAAAAAGAACAAAGCAGAAAGACATCATACTTTATAATTTCAAACTATATTTCAAAACTATGGTAATGAAAACAGGATGAAATGTGCAGAAAAAATGAACAAGAAAACCAATGAAACAGAAACCACCACTCTCATGCATTTCAGACGTGATGTAAAAAGAGAACTTAAAAATAGTTTAACATAGAGTATCTCAAAATTATGGAGATATCTCTCTGTCCACATAAACAAGGAAAAAAAAAGTCAGATTGTACACCCTTTTTGTATGTCACGAACAGTACTTTAGCTGTCACTGTAAATTTGAAAGAAGAACATTGAAAGGAAATTAGAATTCTTAGAAATTTTATAAACATAAGACAGAAGATGCCCCTATGTGAGAGTATAATTTTTAAAAATTTTCAGGCTTTCCAGAAACTATTTCCTTTTGAACACAGCTTCCCAAATCACTTTAAGGACTTGCTTTCTTCTTGACTTGGACCCCTCATCCATGTCATCTGTTGTATTCACTCTCACCTACCTGGGGGTTCATCCACCATCTCATGTCACTTCATATTCCAGGACTCTTTTCCTTGCTCCAGAGAGGTGATCAGGTTGGGCTTAGAGACAGCAATACCTGTTTTATTAAAAATAACTAACATGAATCTTACTCATATTCTCCAATTACCAACTTAGTAATGTGCTCAGTAAAGAGGATATAATAGAATATTCTAATAAATTTATCCCAATATACTAATTTATAACAGAAATGTTTAAATATTTAGAAAATACTTTTATTGGTCGGGTACGGTGGCTCACACCTGTAATCCCAGCACTTTGGGAGGCCAAGGCAGGTGGATCATGAGGTCAGGAGTTCGAGACCAGCCTGTCCAAGATGGTGAAACCCTGTCTCTACTAAAAATACAAAAATTAGCTGGGCATGGTGGCAGGCGCCTGTAACCCCAGCCTACTCAGTAGGCTGACGCAGGAGAATCGCTTGAACCTGGGAGGTGGAGGCTGCAGTGAGCTGAGATCATGCCATTGTACCCTAGCCTGGGTGACAGAGCAAGACTCCATCTCAAAAAAAAAAAAAAAGAAAAAGAAAAAAAGAAAATAATTTAATTTTGTAGGTTCTTAATTTCACTGCCTGGTACGACTGAATTAAAAATTGCTGATGACAATTAGATTTTAAGGCCTGAGTAACAATGTTTTATGCAACTAAACTTCTGAAATTACCAATAATCTAAAGTGAAGGACACAGATCAGCTCAGGAATATGGAAAGTTCAAGTCAAGATGAAACCTCTTGAAGAAATTATTTTCTAAACAGACAAATCCCCAGGATTTTCTTGAAAACAGAAATTTGAAAGCATAAATTACCAGAAAACATTCTACAAAAGAGAAATGAAAACTTTAGTTTATATAAGGAATTTTGTATTAAAGTTATCCTCACCCAGGAAGCCCAGGTTTTCATCCCATTCCTCTATAAATTCTGCTGTGCAGTGTCCAGGCACTGCTACTCCTCCAAAGAGAATTCTATGGCCACAACTGTAAATGTCAACAGTCCCTGGAAAAGACACACAAACACACATACTTACAAAGTGGCTATTGGCAGAATTTTCCATTTGACTCAAGGTAAAATCAGAAAGTGAATAGAACTGATTCTAACTTATAAGAGGGACTGAAATTATCCAATAAAATAATTGTCAAAACACAAACGTTTTCTAATATATTCTCTAACTCTGAGAAAAGAGAGTGGCATAATATCCACAAAATCAGTGTGTATATGATACTTGTCTGGATGATGAAGTATAAAATTGAGGGCATAAACACTAACATGTACATTTTTGGGGGACTATATTTACATAATACAGAATGAGTTGTGTATGTTTTTCAGATGAAAAAGACATAGCTGTTTACATTTTTCAGACAAAATAGACATGTTGACTTAGAAGGTAACACTTGAATTTTAATGTGTATAATAAACCAGACATCTTGTTAATGCAGATTATTGTTTCAGGAGATCTGAAATAAAGTCTAAGTTACGGAATCTTTACCAAGTTTACCAGTAATGCCAATGTTTTGGCCCCAAAAGATCATTTTGTCAAACATCCAGTAAGTGGAAGAGTCTGTGTCTTTTTCAGTTTTTCTGTCCTGTAAACAAAGATGAGAGCTTTCATTTACCAAAGAAAGATAAATACAAAGAAAACCTCAAAAACAGGGCAGCTGCCAGATTAAATGTGATGGTTTATGGACATCAGCTGCATAAAGATACTTAATGATGAAAAGAAAAAAAGAAAACTCTATAGCGAAAAAATCTGTAAGAGAGCTTACTAAGCAAGTGAGTTATTAACATCAAATGCACTAGGACAAGTTTTTATAGTGTGCTGATGCACCTAGAAGGACACAGCATCACTACTGAGATATTGCCCCCACTAAAGCCAGTTACAGTCTGAATTTAACTGTAAGAAAACATCAGTTGTATGGAAAGTTAAAGATACAGATATCTTCCATGTTCTACAATTTTTAATAGTGACTTTAAGTAGTCTTTCTTTAGCAACCAAATAAACAGGTATCTCCTGGTAATTGTTGTTTGTTTTTTGTTTTTGTTTTTGTTTTTTTGAGACTCAGTCTCACTCTGTCGCCCAGGTTGTAGTGCAATGGTGCGATCTTGGCTCACTGAAACCTCTGCCTCCAAGGTTCCAGTGATTCTCCTGCCTCAGCCTCCCGAGTAGCTGGGACTACTAGCGCATGCCACCACGCCTGGCTAATTTTTTGTATTTCTAGTAGGGATGGGGTTTCACCATGTTCACCAGGACGGTCTCAATCCTGTCCTTGTGATCCATCCGCCTCAGCCTCCCAAAGTGTTGGGATTACAGGCGTGAGCCAAATTGCCCAGCCACTTCTTTCAGAACTTTCTGGGTAATAAATGCCATTCTGTTTAAATGAGCATTTTCTTAATTGTGTAATGCCTCAAAACAATAAAGAACACAGAAAAAACCTCAACATTACATGTTCTCCATCTTTACTAGGAACCCCAGATTTTCCCCCAAAGAAATATAGAGTATCATTGCTGGATGCTGTGGCTCATGCCTATAATCCCAGCACTTTGGGAGGTTGAGGCAGGTGGATCACGTGGTCAGGAGTTTGAGACTAGCCTGACCAACATGGTAAAACCCCGTCTCTACTAAAAATACAAAAATTAGCTGAGTGTGATGATGTGTGCTTGTAATCCCAGCTACTCCGGAAGCTGAGGCAGGAGAATTGCTTGAATCTGGGATGTGGAGGCTGCAGTGAGCCGAGATCCTGTCACTGCACTCCAGCCGGGATGACAGAGTGAGATTCCGTCTCAGAAAGAAAGGAGAGGGGAGGGGAGGGGAGGGGAGGGAAGGGGAGGGGAAGGGAGGGGAGGGGAGGGGAGGGGAGGGGGGGAGGGATACTGAGTATCCACAGCTATCCATGTTCAACAGCCAGTCAACATTTTTAATATTGCAGATCACAAATTCATGGTAAGAATTCTGCATGGCATATAAGAAGCCGTGATGTAGAGAAGGCTGTGATATATAGAAACAAAGTATTTTTCAGAGACCCTCGACTATCATAAGCATTTGTAAAAGTAGTTAAGAAAAACTCATTAGGGAGAAAAAACACAAGTATAGAAGTAAAGATTTGTAAGTACTAAGCACATGGCAATCCAGGAGGCAGAGTGGACACAGCTCTTGATGTCAGAAATGTTTAGCCGAAGAAAAGTCATTTTTTCTGTCTCCTCCTCCTCTAGAATTATTTCTCAGATGACACTTTCTGGACTAATTATATCTGCCTTTAAAAATTTGAGCACCATATGTTCATCTTTTACCACAACACCCAAAGGCAGAAAGCCCAAGACAGAAAAACTCTACCCATTTCTGTCCTTTATAACAGAAAAGATTTAGGAACAATGAGCTGCTCCACAGAGATAAAAAATGTAAGTTTATCTGCAGCCAGGCGCAGTGGCTCATGCCTGTAATCCCGCACTTTGGGAGGCTGAGGTGGGTGGATCACTTGAGGTCGGGAGTTCGAGACCAGCCTGACCAACATGAAGAAACTCCATCTCTACTAAAACTACAAAATTAGCAGGACGTGGTGGCTCATGCCTGTAATCCCAGCTACTCAGAAGGCTGAGGGAAGAGAAGAGAATCACTTGAACCCGGGAGGTGGAGGTTGCAGTGAGCCAAGACTGCACTATTGCACTCCAGCCTGGGCAACAAGAGTGAAACTTCATCTTTAAAAAAAAAGAAAAAAGTGTGCATGTATATATATAATATATATATTTTATTTTTTGGTCCTCAGGTTCTCTCCTCTGCTACAGACACTAGCAATTTCTGCTACAGTAATAGAAATATTGGCCACACTGTCCTGTCCTTACCAAACCCAAACAGAACAGGTTCCTGGACCACCCTTTAGTGCAAAGGCAGCACTTAACTCTCATAAATGTATCTTGAACTCGTCATACTTGATTCTGGCACCTTAGAGTCACATGAGGCACTTAATGAAAACAAATAGACGCTTTCACCGAGAACACTAAACAAACTGTGAAAAGGGTACAAGAGAGTTCTGCAAATTGGCCATATGATTCTAATTAGAAGCCTGCCCTTATAACCACTTACCTAAGCACTGCTACTCAAGCTTTAATGAGCTTATACATCACTTTGTAAATTTGGCCCCACTCTATGTAGTATGATTCTTCAGGTTTGGAAAGGGTCCATAAATGGGTGTTTTAATTTTTTTTTTTTTTTTTTTTTTTTTTTTGAGACGGAGTCTCGCTCTGTTGCCCAGGAAATGGGTGTTTTAAAGAAGTCCCCTGTCAGTGCTGATGTCACTCTCTCTGGGCTCATTATTAGCATTGGCCCAAAAGCCAGCAGGAGAGACTCAGGGTGATTCTAAAAAGAAAATGAAACTATCCTGGTGGAGCTCCAGAACCTGGATCACCTGTCCTGATTAGCTAGCTTTTGGGCATGTAGAAAAATGAGGCATGGCACAGAGTCCCTTATATTCAGCAGTCTTGTCACAACACAAATACTTTTGATACAAATGAAGACAACCATTCTTTATCTTAAAGTATTATATTATTTGCTGGCTCTTTAAAGTTTATAGAGAAAACAGAAAGCAGCAATTTCTGAGTAAGTCTGCATTTAGAAAACAACATGTGCACATGTACTAATGCAATGTTTATTAAGCAGGTACCGTGTGCTCAATAAGAGGTTACAGAGCACTGATAACCCATTATTTAATTCTGATAAAACCTGTGAGTTTATACTAAGTGTTCAATAATTCCAAGGATTTAGAATAAGAACCCAGCATTTTTATTTCTTTTGTTTATCTGTCACTGATAGACAGATGAGCGGGATACAGATAGAAAGAGTTTAATGCAATTTAGATGAATTTTTGTTGTGTTTATATTTATTATTTTGTGATTTGTGAATCAATTACTATATCTGCAGGGACAGAAAACAAGTTGCTAAATGTAATGTCTCTGCAAACAATGGTTTCAATAAAAAATTTAAAAATTAAGACCATATAAATCATATTTCATATTTTCCATTTATCTGCTTTTGGGTTTCAGAAAATCATGAGCATCAACCCTAAAAAAGCAACAGGATTCATCACCCAAAACTCTGATCTCTTCAGTTAGTTCTGGGAGGCACGACTCCGGAGTATGGCCACACCTAAATAAGGTCTTCAAAAAGGGTGAATCTGATCAGGGCTGGGGCAAGGTGTAGAACTAATGTAAAATTCTGTTC
Source organism: Macaca thibetana thibetana (assembly GCF_024542745.1). Taxonomy (NCBI): domain Eukaryota; kingdom Metazoa; phylum Chordata; class Mammalia; order Primates; family Cercopithecidae; genus Macaca; species Macaca thibetana. The sequence continues at coordinate 1,309,007 of NC_065596.1, forward strand.
TTTATGCCACTGGGGAGTATTTTCAGTTGTTTCATTTTTTAAGTGTACCAAAAAAAAAAAAAACTTAAATCTCAGAGTTTATATAATTTTTAATCTTTTTAAACCCCACTGCCCTCTCAAGGGCATATCACATACTAATAAGCAGTTTAAACAAAACGCTTAAGGTTTTCTAAAATAATTTTTAGAAGATAAGTATTCTTAGCAAGCTAAAAAATACAAGTAATAACTCTTTTGTTTATAAATATATGTTCAGGTGTAGACATCAGAAGTCTCAACAATATAAAGAAAATGGTGCAAATAAATCCCATATCTTTGCACACATCTACTTATTGTACCCACCATATGATGCATAATTATACCACTTATCCAGTTGATAGTCAAGACTAAAAGTTCTTGCATGGTAGGGACCATGACTGCTTTATCTATTTTTCTAATGACTATATGAAATGGAATCAATTTGTTTATCTGTTTGAGTCTCCAGATCGCCTCCTTGTTTTTCACCCAATTACCAGGGAACCAGAGAAACTCTCATCTGGGTACCAGCCAAAGACATCTCTTGTATGGTGGGAGGAACAAATACCAGATGACTCATTTCTTTTACATTAAGACAGAAGCAAAATTAACCACTCTTGTCAGCCTGACACAATTCTGTTCTGGAGATTCTCAAATGTCTCAGATGCCTAGGTGATTATGAGAGCACTTCCAGTGACCCTGGGCTGATGGCCCAATAATAAGCCAGCAGGAGAGACTCAGGCTGATTCTAAAAAGAAAATGAAACTATCCTGGTGGAGCTCCAGAACCTGGATCACCTGTCCTGATTAGCTAGCTTTTGGGCATGTAGAAGGACAATAACACCCCGGTATCACATTTTCCAGGTAGCTATAGTTGTGCTCAGGGCTCTGGCTACTTTGTGGCCTTGATCTCTCACTCCTAAGATGCTTGTTTACACTTAGAGATTCTGTCATCAGATTCTATTTACACCTGGGGCCTCTCACATAACTAGCAGATGAACACACAAGATGTGAAAAGGTCAAAGAGCCACACTCTCAAAGGAGGGATCTGAAATGTCTATGTTGACATCTCACAATGCAGAAAACGCCTCCTGCTGGTTTTCTGTACATTCTCAATCTAAAGTCTGGCCCTGTTTTGTAAATTCCAGGCAGAGGCCAGACCTTATTTGCAGATTCCAGATAAAATCAACATCACTCTACATTTTTGGCTGTTACAGCGAGTACAATCAAAGAAGAAATCTACTCAGAGGCTGCTCTAGAAAATTCTAAATAATATTTCACCTAAAAAAAAGCTGACACAACATGAATATAAGTAGACAGTTTATTGGGGCCAAACGTAAGCACTGTAACTTGAGAAGAAATATTCAAGATGCCTGGAATCTACACTTTGATTAGCAGCAATTACAAGTGGATTTGTGAAGGTAAAAAAAGAAGAGAGACAGAGAGAGAGGTGATACAAACTAGTTTGTGAGAAATTCTTCTTTGTTTAAATAAATAACTTATTATTAGTTTAACTTATACCTACTTTTGGCAATAGTGAACAGCTTCAAGAGATGAATACATAGTTGAAAGTAAGGAGAAAGACATAATTGTGCTCTTATTTTAATGTCTAAGTTTTATAAGTAAAAAGACTTGCAGACAGGCACAGTGGCTCATGCCTGTAATCCCAACATTTTAGGAGGCCAACAAGATAGGATCACGAAGTCAAGAGATGGAGACCATACTGGCCAACATGATGAAGCCCGGTGTCTACTGAAAAAAGTAATACAAAATTAGCCAGGTGTGGTGGCACATGCCTGTACTCCCAGCTACTCAGGAGGCTGAGGCAGGAGAATAGCTTGAACCTGGGAGGAGGAGGAGGTTGCAGTGAGCCAAGATCATGCCACTGCACTCCAGCCTGGTGACAGAGCAAGACTCCATCCCCACTCCCAGCCCACCCCCCCAAAAAAAACTTGCATTTCTCAAATGAAACTTTTGTTTTGTTTTGTTTTTTAATTTCTAGACCTAGATTTAGAATTTGGAGTTTCAGATTTAGGTCCTAGATGGGTGGAGTAGCAGTAGGTGTTACCTGCAATTGTGAGCATTTTAGTAAGAGGAAGGAAAGAGAAGTGGAGATTCTCATGTCTCCATGTCTACTCAATGCACACTTGTTACACTGATTGGGTTTCTGGGCTCCATGGTCTCTGAATCAGTTTCAGGTCTGAAGATACAAGAGTCATTGAAAGAAGTAAAATGGTTAATATCTGCACTATAAAGTTTGTAGAAATCTAGGCCAGGCGAGGTGCCTCACACCTGTAATCCCAGCACTTTGGGAGGTAAGGTGGGTGGATCACCTGAGGTCAGGAGTTCGAGACCAGCCTGACCAACATGGAAAACCCCTGTCTCTACTAAAAATACAAAATTACCCAGGCATGGTAGTGCATGCCTGTAATCCCAGCTACTCGGGAGGCTGAGGCAGGAGAATCACTTAAACCCAGGAGGTGGAGGTTGCAGTGAGCTGAGATTGTGCCACTGCACTCCAGCCTGGGCAACAAGAGCGAAATTCCATCTAAGAAAAAAAAAAAAAAGGTTTGTAGAAATCTGCTCTAGCCTCTCTAGAAGTGACTGTGGAGGACAATAGGCAGAGACACAATTCTGCCTGCATATTTAGGTGACAGCATGCATTTTACAGCATAATTGTGAGAAGCCTGAGAGGGAAAGTCCCCTCTAGAGTAAAGCTTGGTTGGCACCTTATTTGTATATATTATGTCTGGTAATTCTAGGAAATATAGTTTTAAAAAAAAATCCTCTTCAGCCCCAGAGAAACCACAATAATAGCAAAGAAAGAGGCTGGGCATGGTGGCTTACACCTGTAATCCCAGCACTTTGGGAGGCTGAGGAGGGTCGATCATGAGATCAGGAAATAGAGACCATCCTGGCTAACACGGTGAAACCCCATCTCTACTAAAAAAAAAAAAAAAGCCGGGCGTGGTGGCATACGCCTGTAGTCCCACCTACTTGGCAGGCTGAGGCAGGAAAATCACTTGAACCTGACAGGCCGAGGTTGCAAAGAGCCGAGGTTGTACCACTGCACTTCAGCCTGGGTGACACAGCAAGACTCTGTCTCAAAAAAAAAAAAAAAAAAAGGAAAGAAAAAGAAAGAAAACTCTTTCATTACACAATTAAATCTCAATGTCACATATATTATAGTCAGTCTGCTTAAGAGATTGAAAAGACATAAAGATGGTTATCAAAAATAGTTCACAAGTAGAAGAATTTACAGCACCATGTCATACACAGTTCATCCTAAATTCCCCTGGTCATTGGGGAGGTCATCCATGTATGCTAATTGGTTATATTCAATGACAAAATAAGCTTTTCACATGTTCATGACAGAAGATCGTTCTGCAACTTGAAGCCAGCTGCCTGCTGAAGGTAGACTTTCACGCTTATACAAAAGTGGTTGAATAGGGTGCTATCTTTTTGGCTACCTGCATTTTAAAGCAGTGCCTCTCTCCTCCCTGAGGACAGGGTTACAGTACTCTGGTTTCCCCTCTTCTGGTGGCCAGCGTCCTCTTTTGTTTCCTACCCTCTGCCACTGTGGTACAGCCCACAGCACAGGGCTCACAGCTAGCAGCTCACATTATAGGTGAACGCCAATTGCTATAGCAGCACTTTAGTGTCACATCAAAGAGTGAAGCCTGAACTGCAGGAAGAGAGCCTCCCTGGGTAGAACTGCACCTTCACAATAATGGAAATGAGAGCATTATTTAAGCCACAGTTTCTATTTATAATGGTGACATGGAAAATAAACTGCTGGATTTCTAGCATGCATCCAGATAGAGATAGCTCCAAGAGTTCTCACTGTAATAGCCGCGCCTTTCACAGACATTATGGGATACTAATAGGGCTTCTAAAACAGATACACAAAGCATTCTAAAGAAAAACAGCTCTCACTCTGAGAAAGATTATATTGAGAGAAAAAAAAGTTAAAAGCATCTTAAGAAAAAACTGAAATTAGATATAAGATTGATCAAGTCAGGCAGAAAATATTCCTCCAAAAAGAATTTCTCTCTAAATACTCAAAGTGCATAGCTACTCACAGCATAAGAAACATGAGTATTATGAAGAAAAGAAGTATATTATCAGAAGAATTATAAAAGATTTTTTTCTATCTCTGATGCTAATTTTCTAGCCATCGAATGCGGAATCTATATTCAAATATATCTCACAACTTCCACTAGCACTTTTTGATAAAAAATTAAAATCTGACTGTGTTAATATAGTGGAATATATGTGAACCTGCAAGGTAGCTAACTGGAGAGCTACTACAGTTTTTGGGCAGCCACATCGCCTGCCTTTATTTGTCCTGTAATAGCAGCATTCCAATTTGTGAAATGAAAGACACTGAAATTATGCTTACTTATAATTATCCCTATTGGTTAAATTAATAAGCATAGAAGACTAATATCTACTGTAACAATTTGGTAGTAAAATTTCTTTGGATATTGGATATAAATATGTAAGGAGGAATAATTTTAATGTACTAGTCATAATGTATGTAGGATTTTTTTAAATTTCTGTAACCATATTTCAATTTAAAAACTTTACATTTCAAAAGTGTGAATCACAATATTAAAATAACTAAGGAATTCATTCAAAGTAGACATTGTGGCTTTATATTCATACTATTGTAGAAAATATTATTAAATGTATATGAATGCAGGTTGTCTAACAACACCACACATAACTATGCTAATTGTACTGAAGTAATAAATAGAAACCAAGGTATGACAACATACTCCACTGTTCAGTTTATAAACTGAACTATTTTTGCTTTTGTAGTATAAGTACTTCAGCCTGTAAATAATCACGTTGGATAAACAGGTTTGTCAATCAAATTACACAATATCTTTTAGTCCTTATAATTCTGTTTTGCTAAATTTAATCCTATTTTTATGCTAAACTTTTGTGTGCTCTTGGAATGAGTTTTACTGTGAACAAATCTGTGTCAACTTTAAAAGACTAAAAATAGTAAGAATAACCTTTTGCCAAAGCAAAAACAAAGCAATTAATCTCAGGTCCCAGATAAAGACAATCCTGAGTAAAAAAAATAAATAAATAACAAAGATTTATTTAACTGTTAATATGATTTACATATATTTCAAAAAAAGGGAGATAAAAATCTATATAAAACCTAACTGTTTTAAGAAAAGAGATTTTAGTAAGATATTTTCTCTTATTTTTATGTGGACTAATTAAGCCTCTTATTTTTTTTTTTTTTTTTTTTTTTTTTTTGAGACGGAGTCTCGCTCTGTCGCTCAGGCTGGAGGGCAGTGGCCGGATCTCAGCTCACTGCAAGCTCCGCCTCCCGGGTTTGCGCCATTCTCCTGCCTCAGCCTCCCGAGTAGTTGGGACTACAGGCGCCCGCCACCTCGCCCGGCTAGTTTTTTGTATTTTTTTTTAGTAGAGACGGGATTTCACCGCATTAGCCAGGGTGGTCTCGATCTCCTGACCTCGTGATCCGCCCGTCTCGGCCTCCCAAAGTGCTGGGATTACAGGCTTGAGCCACCGCGCCCGGCCAAGCCTCTTATTTCTAATTTAGACTTTTACAACAGCCAGGTCTCTAAACATGTTCTTAAACTCGTGGACATCTAAATTTTGCAAATTGTGCATACATGAAAGAATGTTTACAGAAGAAAAAGCAGAAAAGAGGTGTTATATAAAATTAATGGGTTCACATGAATAAAGCAAGTTCTTAGAGACCTATGAAGAGATTTAGATTCTGACACAATAACAGTGGGAGACTACAACATCCCACAGGCACTAATAGACAGATAACTGAAGAAGAAAATTAACAAAACATTAGGACCTAAACTCAACACTTGACTAAATCATCCCAAGAGACATCTACAGAACTCTTCAGCTTGACAAAAATATAATTCAACAAAAAGAAAACAACTTGAAACCATACCATACAATTACATAAAAATTAAACAACCTGCACTTGAATAACTTCTGATAAATAATGAAATTAAGGCAAAAACCAAGTTCTTTTAAACAAATAAGAACAAAAAAAAAAACAGGCCAGGGCTGGGCACAGTGGCTCATGCCTCTAATCCCAGCACTTTGGGAGGCTGAGGCAGGCGGATCATGAGGTCAGGAGTTTGAGACCAGCCTGGCCAAGATGGTAAAACTCCATCTCTACTGAAAATACAAAAATTAGCCCATCGTCGTGGCACACGCCTGTAATCCTAGCTACTTGGGAGGCTGAGGTAGGAGAGTCGCTTGAACTCAGAAGGTGGTGGTTGCAGTAATCCAAGATTATGACATTGCACTTGGCCTGGGCAGCAAGAACAAAAATGCATCTCAAAAAATAAATAAATAAAAAAAATAAAAATAAAAATAAAAAACCAACACATCAGAATATCTGCAATACTGCTAAGGTGGTGTTAAAAGGGAAATTGATAGCATTTAATGCTCAAAAAGTTTGAGAGATCTTTGTTTGACAAGCTGACATCATAAATAAAAGAATGAAAGAAGCAAGAGCAAATCAACCCCTAAGCTAGCAGCAGACAAGAAATAATCAAAATCAATATCAAGAAATCCAGGAATTAAGTCTATGAAAAAATAATAATATAAATAAACTACTACCTAGATTAATGAAGGAAGAAGGGATGATCCAAATAAACACAATTAGAAATAACAAGACATTACTACTGACCCCACAAAAATATATTGAAGTCAGGCCGGGCACGGTGGCTCAAGCCTGTAATCCCAGCACTTTGGGAGGCCGAGACGGGCGGATCACGAGGTCAGGAGATGAGACCATCCTGGCTAACCCAGTGAAACCCCATCTCTACTAAAAACTACAAAAAACTAGCCGCGTGAGGTGGCGGGCGCCTGTAGTCCCAGCTACTCGGGAGGCTGAGGCAGGAGAATGGCGTAAACCCGGGAGGCAGAGCTTGCAGTGAGCTGAGATCCGGCCACTGCACTTCAGCCTGGGTGACAGAGCGAGACTCTGTCTCAAAATATATAATATTGAAGTCTACTATGAATATCTCTGTGCACACAAACAAGAAAAGCTAGAAAAAATGAAAATATTATTAAACAAATACATCCTTCCAAGAATGAAAAAAAAGAAATCAAAGCCCTAAACAGATGAATAAGAAGCTCAAAAATTGAATTAGTAATAAATAGCCAACCAACCAAATAAAGCCAAGGACCAGACAGATTCACAGCTGAATTCTACCAGGTGTACAAAAAAGTGCTGGTATTATTTCTACTGAAACTATTTTAAGAAATTAAGAAAAAGTAACTTCTGTTCAACTTATTATATAAGAACAGCATTATTCTGATACCAAAACCTGGCTGAGATTTAAAAAAAAAAAAAAATTCAGGCCAATATCTTTCAACATTCATGCAAAAATCCTCAACAAAATACTGACAAACCAAATTTAGCAGCATATCAAAAAGCTAACCCACTATGATCAAGTAGAATTTATTTTGGGAATGCAAGATTGGTTCAATGTACACAAATCAAATCAATAAATGTGATTCATCACATAAACAGAACTAAAGACAGAAACCACAAGATTACCTCAATAGATGCTGAAAAGGCTTCTGATAAAATATAATATCTTTCATGTTAAAACCCCTCAAAAACCTAGGCATTGAAAGTACATACTTTACAATAATAAGTTATTTATGACAAACTCTCAGCCAAAATACTGAATGAACAAAATCTGGAAGCAGATAGGTACAGTGACTCACACCTGTAATTCCAGCACTTTGTGAGGCCAAGGCAGGTGGATCACCTGAGGTCAGGAGTTTGAGATCAACCTGGCTGACATGGCAAACCCCATCTCCACTAAAAATACAAAAATTAGCCAGGGGTGCCTGTAATCCCAGTTACTTGACAGGTTGTGGAAAAAGAATCACATAAACCAGAAGGCAGAGGCTGCAGTGAGCCAAGATTGTGCCACTGCAATCCAGCCTGGGAGACAAAGGGAGACTCTATCCCAAAAAGAAAGAAAGAAAAAAGCTTGAAGCATTCTTCCTCAAAAATTGGCATAAGGCAAAGATTCCTTCTCTCAACTCTTCTATTCAACATAAAATTGGAAGTCCTGGTCAGAGTAATCAGGCAAAAGATGACAATAAAAGGAATTTAAACAGAGAGGAAGTCAAGCTATACCTTTTTGCAGACAACATAACTCTATATCTGGAAAACTGTATAGTCTTGGCAGAAAAACTCTTTAAACCTACAAACAACTTCAGTATCATTACAGGACACAAAATAAATGCACAAAAATTAGTATCATCCCTGTAAATCAACAACATCCATACCAAACACAAATTATAAACATACCATTAACAATCGCTGCAAAAAGAACAAAATATCTAGGAATACAGCTAACCAGGAAGGTGAAAGATCTCTATGATAAGAATTACAAACAATGCTTAAAGATGTCAGAAATGGCACAAACAAATGGAAAACAACTTTACACTCATAAGTAGAAAATATCAATATCCTAAAAATAGTTATACTGCTCCAAAAATTTACAGATTTAATGCTATTCTAATCAAATGACCAAAATATTTTTAACAGAACAACAACAACAAAAACTATTGTAAAATTCATATAAAACCAAGAGTCCGAATAGCCAAGGTAATCAAAAGCAAAAACAACAAAGCTGAAGGCATTACATTACCTAACTTCAAATTATACTACAGAGCTACAGTAAACAGAGCAACATGGAACTGTTACAGAAACAAACTCATAGACCAATGCAACAGAACGGAGCCCAGAAATAATGTCACATACCTACGACCATCTGATCTTCAACAAAGGTGACAACAGAAATGTGGAAAGAATTCCCTATTTAATAAATGGTGGTGGAATAACTAGCTAGCACTATGTAGAAGACTGAAACTTTATTACACTATATACAAAAATCAACTCAACATTAATTAAAGGCTGAAATATTTATTTGAAAATTATTTTAAAAACCCTGGAAGATAACTTAGGAAATACCATTCTAGACGCAGAAACTGGCAGAGACTTCATGATGAAGATACCAAAAGCCATTGCAACAAAAGCAAAAATTGATAAATTGGACCTAATTAAACTAAAGACCTTCTTCACAGCAAAGGAAACTATCAACACAGTAAACAGACAACCAAAAGAATAATAGGAAAAATTTGCAAACTATGCTTCTGACCAAGGTGTAATATCCAGAATCTATAAGAAACTTAAATAAGTTTACAAGAAAAAAAAAGATCTCACTAAAAGAAAAAAAACACGAAAAAGATGTTTTTCAAAAGAAGACAAACGTGGCTAACAAGCATGTAATAAAATGCTCATCAATAATCATTAGAGAAATGCAAAGAAAAACTACGAGATGCCATCTCACACCAGTGAGAAGGGCTATTAAAAAGTCAAAAAAATAAACGCTGTCAAAGTTGCAGAGAAAAGGGAATACTTATACTCTGCTGTTAAGAGTGTACATTAGCCGGCCGGGCGCGGTGGCTCAAGCCTGTAATCCCAGCACTTTGGGAGGCCGAGACGGGCGGATCACGAGGTCAGGAGATCAAGACCATCCTGGCTAACACGGTGAAACCCCGTCTCTACTAAAAAAAAATACAAAAAACTAGCCGGGCGAGGTGGTGAGCGCCTGTAGTCCCAGCTACTCGGGAGGCTGAGGCAGGAGAATGGCATAAACCCGGGAGGCGGAGCTTGCAGTGAGCTGAGATCCGGCCACTATGCTCCAGCATGGGGGACAGAGCGAGACTCCGTCTCAAAAAAAAAAAAAAAAAAAAAGAGTGTACATTAATTCAACCATTGTAAAAAGCAGTGTGGCAATTTCTCACAGAACTAAAAACAGAATTACAATTTCACCAAGCAACCTCATTGGGTATATACCCAAAGAAATATAAATTATTCTGTCATAAAGACACATGCACAAGCGTGTTCACTGCAGCACTATTCACACTAGCAAAGACATGGAATCAACTTGAATGTCTATCAGTGGTAGACTGGATAAAGAAAATATGGTATGATCAGACACAATGGCTCATGCCTGTAATCCCAGCACTTTGAGAGGCCAAGGCAGGTGGATTGCCTGAGCTTAGGAGTTTAAGACCACCCTGAGTAATATGGAAAAATTCCATCTCTAAAAAAATACGAAAAGAAAAATTAGCTAGGTGTAGTGATGCATGCCCGTAGTCCCAGCTACTTGGAAGTCTGAGGTACAAGAGGATTGCTTGGCCTGGAGGGATGGCTCACACCTGTAATCCCGGCACTTTGGGAAGCTGAGGCAGACAGATCACCAGGTCAGGAGTTCAAGACCATCCTGGTCAACATGGTGAAATCCTGTCTCTACTAAAAATACAAAAATTTGCTGAGTATGGTGGTGGTGGGCACCTGTAATCCCAGCTACTCAGGAAACTGAGACAGAAGAGTCACTTGAACTCCAGAGGAGGAAGTTGCACTGAGCCAAGATGACGCCATTGTACTCCAATCTGGGCAACAAAAGCGAGACTGTCTCAAAAGAAAAAAAAAAAGAAGACTGCCTGAGCTCGGAAGGTTGAGGCTGCAGTGAGCCAAGATCATGCCACTGCACTTCAGCCTAGGCAATAGACTGAGACCCTGTCTCCAAAAAAATAAATAATATGACATAATATAAAATACAAATAAAATAAAATATAAATACAATAAAATACAAATAAAACAAGAGCAAAACTCTGTCTCAAAAAAAAAAAAGATACAACCCCAAAAAAGTGAAATGTATAGGACCAAGAAAAAAGGTGGGAAAAGATGAAGCACCAAGATGATAAACAGCTGTGATTAATAAAATTCTCATCCCTTGTGTTCTCCAGGAAGACTTTAAGTGGTGGCGGGGGAGATCGCTTTCCATTATGACTGAAATGGTGTTCTCTTTTCTTACCTATCACACAGCCAGAAAAACGCTTTGTACATTTTCTCTTTTTACTCACTGAAAAACAAGCTGACTTTGTCTTCAGTGCTCAACATAAAATACTTCTTAATCAAACAGGTTTATTTTCGTCCCACAAGCTCATGAACTTGATCTCATCCTCAGTCTGAGCCACCATACAACTCCATTTTATGTCCTTCCTAAGAACATACGTCCGAGTAAAACATTCTCTAATCTAAAATCTGATTTTATTACCCTCCACTTAAACATTCCCCTCCAACCTCCTTTCTAATCTTGTTTGCTTTTCTCTGGAAAGTAAAGCCCTTTTCTGTCTAATCTTTGCAATATTTAAAAATCTTGGCCCAGCGCGGTGGCTCACGCCTGTAATTCCAGCACATTGGGAGGCTGAGGCGGGCGGATCACAAGGTCATGAGTTTGAGACTAGCCTGATCAACATGGTGAAAGCCCGTCTCTACTAAAAATACAAAAATTAGCCAGGCTTGGTGGTGCACACCTGTAATTCCAGCTACTCAGAGGCTGCCTGGTCAACTGAGCAAGATCCCGTATCAAAAAAAAAACTTATAGTTGCTACTTTCTTCTGTTGCAATACTCCTTTGAAATTCAATTTTTTTTACATATATGTTTTGTTTTTAAAAGTCTAGAAACTGCCTCAAAACAGTAACAACTCCATTTGCGGTAAGACCCTCTCAATCTCCTTTATATTAACCTTATCTGCATTTGCCTGCGGATCCCCAGAGTTCCAAGGCTCTATAGCTTCTCTCAGTATAGAGGTTTCTTCCCTGGCTTGGATAACCAGGCTGGGAAGTTTGCAGGGGAGGCTCCCCAAAAGGAACTAACTGGGCCTTAATAACCTCCTTTTGAAGGCCCAACATTAGCCTCAGCTTGGACTCACTGGGCTTAAACTTCCATGTCAGAGTTATTAACTTGGTTTGTGAAACTAAAACTAAATGTTAGAAAAATTCAGCAATATTACTTACAGTGTTCACATAAGGGAAGAAACTTTGAAGGTGCTTACATTTTATATCTCAGTAAGAAAAGCAAAATCATTTATTCCTTTCAGACAATAAATGTATTATTATTTGTATTAAAAATCATGTAGTAAACAATTAATCGGCAGGGCACGGTGGCTCACGCCTGTAATCCCAGCATTTTGGAAGGCCAAGGTGGGTAGATCACCTGAGGTCAGGAGTTCACGACCTGCCTGACAAACATGGTGAAACCCTGTCTCAACTAAAAATACAAAAATTAGCCAGGCGTGGTGGTGGGCGCCTATAATCTCAGCTACTCAGGAGACTGAGGCAGCAGAATCGCTTGAACCCAGGAGGTGGAGGTTGCAGTGAGATCATGCCACTGCACTCCAGTCTCAGAGACAGAGCAAGGCTCCCTCCATCTCAATAAGTAAAAAAATAAATAAAATAAAATAATATCAAAATATACACTCAAGGACAAATAATTAATAAAATGAATTAGGGAGGGGAAACTGGCATTTGGGAATATCAGACGAAACTGGAAATTTAGTATTTTACTGCAAGCCAGAGTTAGGCTGGAGGAATAGGGGATGAGGGGTGGACTTGAAGTCCTGCTTGTGACACATGTGAAAAATTCAGGGAAAAATCAATCACCAGTGGAATGTGAAAATAATTAAGTGGCAGGCAATTAGACTGAGGTGGCTCTAGTCCCTGGATTTCTACTTCTAAAAAATAATCTAAACTCAAGAGCATTTTTTGGTAAATTACCACATTGCCGGAAACAAGTTTCAGGTTTAACCAACTATAAACTGCCAATTAAATGCTGATTATATAACCAAGATATTTCCACCTTGATTGTAAAAATTAAGAAACTAGGACAGGTGCAGGGCTCAGGTCTGTAATCCCAGCACTTGTGGGGTGGAGATGGGTGGATCACCTGAGGTCAGGAGTTCGAGAAGCCCCTTCCATAGACCACAAATTACAAACCATAGCTGAGTGCTCTACAATTTTTGAATCACCCTTTGATTAAATTATTTAATACTTAATAACCCTGAGTCAGGATTCTGCCCTGACGATTCTCCTGTGGTCCCTGCACATCTGGGAGAGATGCCGCGCTACTGGTGCAGAGCTGCCCAGAGAGGGCTCCAGGCCATGGTACAGTCACTGCACTGGGAAGACAGGGCACCAGGGGGCCCGCCTGTCAGCCTAGCTGCCATCTTCTGCAGGAGACTGACGCAGACCTGGGCAAGGAGAACTCAGGGTGCAGAGCTGAGTGTGGGGAGGCCTGAGTCCCGCCACAGCCACTTCCCACCAGTTCCAACCAGCCCTTGCCCCTCTCTGGATGTCGGACCCGGCAATCTCACCATTTCTAGGCTTTCAGTGGTCTTTTGCTGTGGATCTCCAGTACCTGCAGGTCGCAGGGCCACACAGGCTGGGGCTCTAGGTCAGAAGACACAGAGCAGTGAAGACGAGAGCAGGAGCTCCATCTTCAGCTAGAGACAGAGTCCCCCCTCTACATCCCGGAAGTCACCCTGTCCGCTCCAGTTGTGTGTACGATTGCAGTTTCCAGTCCAACGTCGCTGATTGGATATAGTTCAAGACCCCACCTTCTCAGGCCCTGAGTGACACAACATGTGATCAGCCTAACACAAGAGTGACAGCCTAAGTTGCAGCCTTTTCAGGGAGGACTTCCTGCCTGAGCTGAGCCAGGCCCACCCCAGAACATGGGAAAAATCTTTTTTCTATTTTTTTTTCAATGTATTCAAAATGTGAACCAAAATATTTTATGTATATTAACAATACATAAAATTATTGTTCAAGAGAAAATCAGACCGGGTCCGGTGGCTCACGCCTGTAATCCCACCACTTTGGGAGGCCTAGGTGGGCCAATCACAAGGTCAGAAGTTCCAAGCCAGACTGACAAAGGTGGTGAAACACTGTCTGTACTAAAAATACAAAAAGTAGCCGGGCACAGTGGCGGGTACCTGTAATCCCAGCTATTCAGGAAACTGAGACAGAGAATTGCTTCAACCAGGGAGGCAGAGGTTGCAGTGGGCCCAGATCATGCCTCCGCACTCCAGCCTGGGCAACAAAGCAATACTTCATCTCAATAAATAAATAAATATATACATACAAAAAAAGGGGGCCAGGTGCAGTGGCTCATGCCTGTAATACCAGCACTTTCCGAGCATGAGGCCAGCGGATCACCTGAGGTCAGGAGTTCTAGACTAGCCTGGCCAACATGGGGAAACCCTGTCTGTACTAAAAATACAAAAAATAGTTGGGCTTCGTGGTACATGCCTATAGTCCCAGCTACTCAGAAGGCTGAGACTGCAGTGAGCCAAGAGTGTGCCACTGCAGTCCAGCCTGGGTGATAGAGCAAGACTGTCTCCAAAAAAAAAAAGTAACACAATATCATCTGTAATTTTGTTCCTTGATGGCACTGTCTGTGTCACCCGAGGGCTTTATACAATATTTGAGAGAGTGGTAATTCTCTATGACCTTGGCAAAAAAAAGGAGACTAAGGATCGTGTTTGTTTTCCTAAGCCTAGCTAGGAGAGAGAGTAACTCTTTTATTGCCTGGTTCAAGGTGTGAGAATCATCATAGAAACTACAAGCTGGGGCAACATATATGTCACAATTACATCAGTGAGTAGAGAGTGAGCAGAAGAGTCACATTACCTGGGGCTTGTCTAAAGATGTTACAATCTTTTTTGGAGGGAAGAACCAGATAGGAGAGTCATATCACATCACCTAGGTACTTGGCCAGGGATGCATTAAAATCTATTTCTATAAGATGGCCGCAGGTGGCAGGCAGGCAGACTGGGTGCAGTGGCTCATGCCAGTAATCCCAGCACATTGGGAGACTAAGGCAAGTAGATCAACTAAGGTCAGGAGTTCGAGACCACCCTGGCCAGCATGGTGAAACCCCACCTCTACTAAAAATATGAAAATAAGCCCAGTGTGGTGATGCATGCCTGTAATCCCCAGCTACCTGGGAGGCTAAGGAAGGAGAACCGCTAGAACCCAGGAGGTGGAGATTGCAGTGAGCCAAGATCACATCACTGTACCCCAAACTGGGTGACAGAGACTCTGTCTCAAAAAAAAAAAAAAAAAGAAAATTAAAAAAAAGATGAGCACAGGCCACAAGTCACATCATCTGGGTGCTAGGCCCAGTGATATGTTACAAAGCTCTCAGTGAGCAACGCCCTGAGGGGTGAGACACACACCTGGTGGCTGATCCAGTGATATGTTACAATCTTTTCTTTGTGCATGAAGCATGTAGGCAAGGACAGTCACATTTCATAGGATATTGATCCAAAATATGTCACAAGACTGCCTGTGGGCAGGGCGCAGGAAGGAGCTTCCCATTCCCTAATGTCAGACTCAATGATATGTAACAATATGAAAATATGCAAGGTCCAGTCAAAATATAAGTTACATCATCTAGCTGCTGGGTCCAGTGATACATCACAATTCCCTTGTGGCAGGGTAGAAGCTGAAAAAGAGTCACATTACTACCTAGATGATGAATAAAAAGATATTTCATAATACTCTTGTGGCTAGGGCTTATGTAGAAGACTCTTATCACCTGGGTGGCAGCCCCAGCTATAGGTCACAATGCAAAATGTTTGTAGGGCCCAGGCCAGAGAAAAAGAGTCCCATCACATAGGTGCTGTGCCAAGTGATACATCACAATCCCTTTTTGGTCAGAGTCCAAGCAGTAGAGGAAGTCACATCACCTAAATGCTGCATCCAGCAACATGTCACAATACCCTGAGAGGACGACGCAGGAAGAAAAGTCACATCACCTTGGTAAAAGGCTCAGAAAGAAAACCAGAGTCAGAAAACATAGGAGCTGGGCCCAGCTATATGGCACAATCACTACAGTAGGCAAGGCCTTGGCATAAGAAGAGTAACATCACATACGTGCTGGGCCCAGAGATATGTCACATTTCCTACTGTGGACAGGTCCAGAAAGAGAAGGAGAGACCTGTCATTTAGGCGATTGGCCAAGAGAGATGTCAAAATGACCACTTGGGCAGGAATCAAGCAGGAGTATCACAACTCTGTGGGCTGGGCCTAGTAGTAAGTCACTGTTGCTTCTGTTAGCACGACCCAGGCCCAAAGATATATTACAGTCTAATCTATGGACGAAGCAAAGATAAAAGAGGAGAGTCACATAAAATAGTTGATAGGCAGAAAACTCATATCATCTAGGGGCAGGGCACAGCAATACGTCACAATGTATTACATAGGCAGGTCCAAGAAAAAAAAGTAATATCACTTTGGTACTTAGTTCAGTAATATTTCACAATCTTTCCTGCAGGAAAAACTAAGAAATAAAAGAAAAAAATCAACCATATGCTGTGAAAGGTCACGATTCTTCCTGTGAGCAGAGACCAGCTAACATGAGAGAGTCACATCACCTTTGGGATTGGTGCAAAAACATTCATTCTTTCTTTCTTTCTTTCTTTTTTTTTTTTTTGAGATGGAATCTCACTCTATCACCCAGGCTGGAGTGCAGTGGCACGATTTTGGCTCGCTGCAACCTCCACCTCCCGAATTCAATCGATTCTCCTGCCTCAGCCTCTTGAGTAGCTGGGACTACAGACACCGGTCACCATGCCTGGCTGCTTTGTTTTTTAGTAGAGACAGGGTTTCACAATATTAAGCAGACTGGTCTGGTACTCCTGACCTTATGATCCGCTTCCCTCAGACTCCCAAACTGCTGGGATTACAGGCATGAGTCACCATCTCAACTGTGGCCAGATATTCACATATGACAAAGTTCCAACTGTGGAGTACATTCATGTGAAATTCAGGACCTCACCCAGTGGGCTCTCTCCATGTGTAAGGGTGACAATTCTAAAGGTTGCTGGGCTGTGCATAGGACAAATGCAATCTCATCTGCATGATGGACCCTGTTATGACATTCTCTGTAACACACTAGGGCTTCACATATGTGAGAGAGTGGTAATCCTCTATGACGTTTGTACAGAAAGAAGAGCCAGGATCTTCTTTGTTTTCCTAAGCGTAGCTATGAGCAACATTATCTCTTCTACTGGCTTCTTGGAGGTATGAAAGTCATCATTACATCTGTGTGCTTGGCCAAGTTATATGTCACAATTACACCTGTGGGCAGAGAACAAGCACAAGAGTCACATCAACTGTGTGCTGGGCCAGGGTTATGTCACAATCTTCCCTGAGAGCATGCACTAGCCAGGAAAGTCACATCACAGGGTTCTCAACCAGAGACATTACAATCCTCTCCTGAAAGCAGGGCACAGGAAGAAGAGTAAGATCACCTGCATGCTGAGCTCAGATATATGTCAGAAGACTCACTGTGGGCAAAGTCCAGAAGGACAGATGAAACACCTGGTTGCTGGGCCCAGCAATATGTCACAATCTTCTCTATGGGGAGAATGCAGGCAGAAGTAGAGGGTTTCACCCTCCAGATGATGGATAAAAAAATACATACCAAGGCTATCTGTGGGAAGGGCTCAGGCAGAAACTTTCCAACCCCTAGGTGTTTGTTTCAGTGATATGTCACAATAACCAAAATATGTTGGTTTCAGGCAAGTGAAGAGAGTCACATCACCTAGGTGCTTGGTCCAGGAATCTGTCAAAAATTTTTTTTTTTTTTTGGCAGTGCTCAAGCAGAATGGAAAAGTCACATCACCAAGATAATGAAAGAAGAGATGTATTAGAATATTTCTGTGGGAGGGCCCATGCAGGAAAGTCGTATCATCACGTTGTTGAACCCAGAGATATGTTGAAATAAATTATTCCAGCCAGGTGTGGTGGCACCTGCCTATAATCCCAGCACTGTGGGAGGCTAAAATGTTTGAATCATCTGAGGTCAGGAGTTCGAGAACAGCCTGACCAACATGGAGAAATACCATCTCTATCAGAAATACAAAATTAGGTGGAGTGGTGGCACATACCTGTAATTCTAGCTACTCGGGAGGCTGAGGCAAGAGAACTGCTTGAACCCAAGAGGTGAAGGTTGTGGTGAGCTGAGATGGTGCCACTGCACTCCAGCCTAGGCAACAAGAGCAAAACTCCATCTCAAAACAATTAATTAAGTAAAAGAAATACATGATGCATGCAGGTCTCAGGCAGGAGAGGAGAGTAACACCATGTAGGTGATGGATGCACCTAAATGCACATCACAATTTCTCCTTAAGCACACCCCAAGCAGTAGCAGAGAGTCATATCACCTAGGTTCTTGGTCCAGCAGTATTTCACAATACCCCTGAAGGGAGGGCCTAGGCAAACAAGTCACATTACCTAAGTGAGAAGTCTAGAGATATGTCACAATGTCCCTTGTGGGTACGGCTCATAAACAAGAGGAGAGACACAGCCTAGGTGCTGGGCTCAGCTTTATGTTCCAATCACCCCGGTGGAAAGAAGCCAAGAATGAGGAAGAGTCACATCACATAGGAGCTATGTCAAGTGGCATATCACAATTCCCACTGTGGACAAACTCCAGAAGAAAAGAGTCACATCATCCAGGTGGGAGGCCTAAACATATATCACAGTGACTCCTGTGTGCAGGGACCAGGCAGAAAAATTACATCACTGTTTTGCTTGCCCCAGCAATAAGTCACTCTCTATTCGTGGGCATGGCCCAGGCAGAAGAGGAAGGTCACATCACGTAGGTATAAAGGGCATTTACCTGAGCTTGGCCCATTGGAGAGATTGTAATGGGTCAAGAAATATGTCACAATGCTCCCTGTGGTCAGGATTCAGGCAGAGGACTCACATCATCTCAGTGTTAGGCCCAGCAGCATGTCTCAATGCCTTCTAAGGGCAGAGCCAAAACAAAAGAAGTAACATCACCTTAGTGTTAGGGACAGTCATACGTCATAATCTCTTTTCTAAGCAGAACCTTAAAAAAAGAAAAGTGTCACATCGGCTAGGTGCTGGACCCAATAGTATGTCCCAATACCCCCTGTGATTAGGGAACAGGCAGGAAAAGTTAGTCATATTTCCAGGGTGATTGGTGAAGACATATATTACAATCCCCTCTGTAGACAGGTCCAGGATGAAGCGTTACATCACCTGGGTGTTGGACTCAGCAATGTTACAATGGCCTATGTGTTTAGGGCAAAAGCAAAAGATTCACATAACATAGACCAAGCAATATGTCACAATACACCTGTGGGCAGCACCAAGGCAGAAGAGGAGACTCAAATCACCTGGGTGCAACTCCTCGCGATATGTCACAATGACGCCTGTGGGCTGTATCAAGGCAGAAGAGAACCACATTACCAAGGATCTGGATCCAGTGATACAGCACTGTGAACTGGGCCCAGGAAAAAGAGATAAATAACTCAGATGTCACAATACACTTGTAGAAAGGTCTTGTGATGACATTAAGAGTTACACACATGTCCTGAGTCAAGGGATGAGAATCAACACCTCGTGTATGTTGGGTCTAAGTACAGGAGTCACAATCTCAATGGTGAACTGGATTTGTGCATGAGAACCTCCATTTCCTTTGCAAATTATATGCCTTAAGCTGGGCACAGTAGCTCACACCTGTAATCCCAGCACCTTGGGAGACCGAGGTGGGCAGATCATTTGAGGTCAGGAGTTCCAGACCAGCCTGACCAACATGGTGAAACCCCATCTCTACTAAAAATACAAAATATTAGCCTGCGTGGTGGTGGGCATCCCAGCTACTCGGGAGGCTGAGGCAGGAGAATCACTTGAACCCAGGAAGCAGAAGTTGCAGTGAGCCGAGATCACGCCACCGCACTCTAGCCTGGGTAAAGAGAAACTCCATCTCAAAATAAAACGAATGAATTATGCTCCTTAGTGAGATTACAGTAACAAAGATGTGTTGAATTTTGGTTACAGAGTCACTAACTCGAGGCCAGGCATGGTGGTCATGACTGTAGTCCCAACACTTTGGGAGACTGAGGTGGGCAGATCACGACGTCAGGAGTTCGAGACCAGTCTGGCCAACATGGTGAAACCCTGTCTCTAGTAAAAAATAGAATAATTAGCCAGGCATGGTGGCATGCACCTGTAGTCTCAGCTACTCTGAAGGCTGAGGTGAGAGAATCGCTTGGACCTGGTAGGTGGAGGTTGCAGTGAGCCAAGATCATGCCACTGCACTCCAGCCTGGATGACAGAGCGAGACTCCGTCTCAAAGAAAAAAAAAAGTCACTAACCCAACTGTGGACAAAATCCACAAATGAGAGTCAATTTTCCAACATTCAACTACCTCCAAAAGTGAGGTTCAGAACCTCAAAGGTAGGCTGTATTTAAGTGGATGACAATCTTTGCTATTGACTGGGTGTGAATATAAGTTTCACAATCTCACCTGTGTGCTTGACCCTGTAAGGGCACTCTCTTGAGGACTGTATATGGTGTGCATGAGAGTTGCAACCTGCTCTGAGAACATTATGCTGCTCTGTACCCATGATCTAATGTGGTCAACATCTCTCCAACTGGCTGGGTCCAGAGAGGAGCATCTCATCCACCTCTGAGCTGGGCTTAGAAATGAATCACCATCTCAACTGTGGCCACATGTTTACAAATGATGTTCATTTTTAACTGTGGCCTGCATCTGTGCATGAGAATTAAGACCTCATCAGTGGGCTTTTCCACGTGTGACTGCTTTATACAATATACGAGAGAGTGGTAATTCTCTATAACCTTCAAACAGAGAGGAGACCTGGGATCTTACTCCTTTTTGTAAGCCTAGCTGTGGGAGACAGTATCTCTTCTATTGACTGGTACGAGGTATTAGTTATCATCAAACCTGTGAGCTGGGCCGAGATATATGTTACCAATGAACTTTTTGGCAGAAATCACCCAGGAGAGTGATATCACCTGGATGCTGGGCCACTGATATGTAATTTTTCTTTTCCCTGAGGACTGTGACAAGGCAGGCGAGTCACATCATCTGGGTTCTCAACCAGTGATGTGTTACAATTTTCTCCTGAAAGTTATGCACATGCAGGAGAGACACATCACTTGGTGGTTGGGGACCGAAGTATGTCACAATCTTTCCTGTGGGCAGGGTGCAGATAGAAAAGGCATCACATCTTTTATGTAATGGATGCAGATATATATCACAAGAAACCCTGTGGAAAGGACTGAGGCCGAAGTCTCCCATTCTTCTAGGTGTTTGGCCATGTGAAATGTCACAATACCCAAAATACATGGTTGCTAAACAGAAGAGTCGCATCACCTAAGTTCTGGTTTCAGTGATATGTCACAATCTTTCCTTTTGACAGGGTTCAGGGAGGAGAGGAGTCATATCACTTAGGTGATTAACAAAAATAAATGTCCTAATAACCCCATGCTCATGATCCATGTGAGAGAGCTGAATCACCCATGTGTTAACCCCAGCAACATATCAAAATATACAATTTATGCAGTGTCCAGGCAGGAGAAGACAGTATCTTCACCTAGGTGTTAGGCCCAGTGATACATCACAATACCTTCTGTGACACAGTCCAAACAGTGGGGAAGAGTCACATTACCTAGGTGCTGAGTCAAAAAATGTGCCACAAAAATCACCGAGCAGAAAGCCCAGGCAGGAGAGTCAGCCAAATTACTTACATTAGGGGCTCAGAGATATGTTGCAATGACCTCTGTGGGTAGGACTCAGGAAAAACAGGAGAGTCACACAACCTAGGGGCTGAGTAAAGCTATATGACACAGTTGCCCAAATTGATAGGCCCAGGCAAAAGAAGAGAGTCTCACCACATAAGTGCTGGGCCAAGTGATGTATCACAATCCTCATTATGGACAGTTCCCAGGAAGAAGAGTCACATCGTCTAGGTGATGGGCCTAGAGATGTCACAATAAGCCGCGTGGGCTGGGTTCATGCAGAAGAATCTAATCACTTGTGTGTCAAGCCTAGTAATAAGTCACTCTCTTTTTTGTGGGCATGGACCAGGCAGGAGAGGAAAGTCGTAACATCTAGGTGCTGGGCCCAGAGATAGGTCACAATCTCTACTACTGGCAAAGCCCAGGTAAAAAAGGAGGGTCACCAGGCACAGTGGCTCACACCTGTAATCCCACTACTTTGGGGTGCTGAAGTGGGCAGATCACCTGAGGTCAGGAATTCGAGACCAGCCTGACCAACATGGAGAAACCCTGTCTCTACTAAAAATACAAAAAATTAGCCAGGTGTGGTGGTGCATGCCTATAATCCCAACTATTTGGGAGGCTGAGGCAGGAGAATCACTTGAAACTGGGAAGCAGAGGTTGCAATGAGCCAAGATTGTGCCATTGCATTCCAGCCTGGGAAACAAGAGCGAAACTGTGTAAAAAAAAAAAAACCACAAAGGAGAGTCACATCATATAGTTCATTGGCCAAGAGATCTATCACAATTCCCCCAGTAGGCAGGGTTTAGGCAAGAGACAAATTACATTGGTAGGGCTGGGCGCAGTGGCTCACGTCTGTAATCCCAGCACTTTGGGAGGCCGAGATGGGCGGATCACGAGGTCAGGAGATCGAGACCATCCTGGCTAACACAGTGAAACCCCGTCTCTACTAAAAATACAAAAAAATTAGCCAGGCGTAGTGGCGGGTGCCTGTAGTCCTAGCTACTCAGGAGGCTGAGGCAGGAGAATGGCGTGAACCCAGGAGGCAGAGCTTGCAGTGAGCTGAGATCGCGCCACCACACTCCAGCCTGGGCGACTGAGCAAGACTCCGTCTCAAAAAAAAAAAAAAAAAAAAAAAAAATCCATTGGTTCTGGGCACTGCAATATGTCACAATGTCTTTTAAGGGCAGGGCCAGGCAAAATAACTTTGCTGATGGGCCTAGTGATATGTCAGTTTTTTTGCAGGTAGAATATAGGAAGAAGAGACAAGTTACATCAGCTCCGTGCTGAAACCAGCAATATGTATCATTATCCCCCAGTGAACAAGGACCAGACAGGTGAAAAGATTCACATCACCTGGGTGATTGGCACAAAGATATGTCACAATATCCCTGGAAGGCAGTGGCCTGGCAGGAGAGTTACATCACCCGGGTATTGAAACCATTTGCAATAGCCTAAGTAGACAGGGCACAGGTGGCAGAGTTCCATCACTTGGGTACTGAGCCCAAGGATATGTCACAAGGTTCCTGTGGGCAAGGCTCAGGCAGGAGAGAAACATCTTCTAATTGCTGGGTCCAGTGATGTCACAATCTTCTCTGTGGGAAGAATGCAGGCAGAAGACGAGAGTCACATCTTTCTAGGTAATAAAACCAGAAGACAGGCCACAAAGCGTCCTGTGGGCAGGACCCAGGCAGGAGCCTCTCATCCCCTAGCTGTAAGGCCAAGAGATTTGTCACAATACTCATAATATTCTATGTCCTGGCAATGAAGGTGAGTTACATCACCTAAGTGCTAAGTCCAGGGATATGTCACAATTCCTCTTTCATCAAGGCCCAGGCATAAGTGGAGAGTCATACCACCTGGGTGATGAATGAAAAGGTACATCATCATACCCCTGTAGGCAAAGTCCATGCAGGAGAGTTACATCACCTCGGTGTTGGCCCCAACGATGTGTCAAAATACATAATGTATGCAGGCTTTAGGCAGGAGAAAAGAGTAACATCACCTAGGATCCTGGTCAAGCAATATATCAAACTCTCTTTTTGGGTATATTTCAGGCAGTAGAGGAGAGTCACATCACCTAGGTTCCCAGTCCAGCAATATGTCACAATGCCCCTTGTGAAAATAACTGAAGGATAAGAGGAGAGTAACATAACCTAGGGGCTAGGCCAAGCTATGTGTCACAATCACACCTGTGAACAGGGCCTAGGTATGAGAGGAGAGTCACATCAAGTAAGTACTGGGCCATGCAATATATCACAATCCCCATATGGACAGGTCCCAGGAAGATAACACCTAGGTGCTGGGCCCAGAAACTTGTGACAATGTCTCTTATAGGCAAACACAGGGTAGGAGATGGGAGGGGATAACATCAAACATCTGATGAGCCAAGTGATGTTACAATGCCCCTGTGGGCAGGGTCCAGGCTGGACACACTTATCACCTTGGTGCTGGGCCCATGAATATGTTACAGTGCTTTCTGAGGGCAGGCACAAGGCAAAAGAATAATATCATGCTGCTGGGTCCAGAGGTTTGTTACTATCTCTGCAGCAGGTGGAACCTAAAAGAAGAGTCACACCAGCTAGGTATGGGGCCTAGAGATATGTCACAGGATGTTTTGTGAGAAGGAACTAGGCAGTAAAAGGGAGTCACATCACCTAGGTGATGAGCAGAGATATGTGACTCTTGCAGGCAGAACCCAAACAAGAGAGTTACATTGCCTGGGTTTTAGACCCAGCAATATGTCAGAATGACCCATGTGGGCAAAGCAGAGGCAGGAGAGTAACAACCTAGGGGGCAGGGCAGCAATATTTCACAATGTTGGCTGTGGACAACACCAAAGCAGGAAAGAAAACTCCCATCCCCTGGGTGCAAGGCACAGTGATATGTCCAAATGCCCCATGTGGAAAGCACAGAGGCAAGACAATGGAGTCACATCACCTAGTTTCTGGTCCAGCGACATGTCACGATTCCATCTGTGGGTTAAATACAGACAGGAAAGTAAACTCACTCAGGTTCTACACAGAGGCATGTGTCACAGTCACACGTGCAGGAAGGTCCAAGAAGAGATTAACAATCCTGTACACATCCCAATTCTGTGTGTAAAACCAAGGCATGAGAGGAGACTCACATTACCTCAGTGCAAGGCTCTGAGATACGTTACAATGTCTTTTTCGAGGAGCACCAAGGCAGGAGAACAGAGTTACATCACCCAGGTGCTGGGTCCAGCAGGGTGGCACAATCCTATTTCTAGGCTGGGCCAATTCTGAAGAATCACATTACTCAGATGCTGGGCAGAAGTGTGTGTCAAAATCACACCTGCAGGAAAGACCAGGGATGACATTAACAATCCTGTATATATCCCAATTCTTGGTACGAAAGTCAACACTTCCTGTATGTTGGATCTAAGAACACAAGTCACAATTTTTAGAATGAATTGAATCACTGAATGAGAGACTCAATCCCTCTTACTGGCTGTGTCACCTTAGTGGAATCAGACAAACAGGTGTGTTCAATCTTGGTCCGAAAGTCACTAACTTGCCTTTGGACTGGATTCACTTATGAGAGTAAATTTTCCAACTTGCGACTGTCTCTGCATATGAGATTCAGAACCTCCAGTGGACTGTGTTCGTGTGAAAAGATGAAAATCTTTACTGTCAGCTGGGTGTGCATGAGTGTCAAAACCTCAACTGTATGCTGAGCCTAGTTAGAACACTCTCTGTACTACCTGAGAAATTTATAAGGTATGCATGAGAGTCGCAATCTTTGGTAACTGGGAGACATTTGTGCTGCTATGGACCCATGATCGTACCTGTGGCTCTATGCCCAGATATGAGAGTTAACACCTCTGTAATGGCTGGGTCCAGATATGAGAGTTGTCACCTACCTATAAGCTAGGCTTACTAATGAGTCACCACCTCAGCTGTTGCCTGATGTTCACATATGACAGTCACAATTTCAACTCTGCACTGCATCGAACTGTAAGATTTAAGACCTCACCAGTAGGCTCTGTCCATGGATGAAGGTGACAGTCTTAAGAATTGGCAAAGTGTGCATACATAAAAACAATCTCATCTGTTTTCTGGACCCTGTTATGACACTCTTTGTACCACCCGAGGGCTTTATACAATATGTGAGAGTGTAATTCTCTCTGTCCTTCCTACAAAGGGGAGAGCCAGTATCTTACCCATTTTCCTAAGCCCACATATGAGAGATAGACAGTATGTCTCCTATTGGCTGATTTTAGATATGAGAGTCAACATCGCACCTATGATCTGAACAAAGATATATGTCACAATCTCCCCTGTGGATAGGGAGTGAGCAGGAGAGTTACATCATCTGGGTAACAGGCCAGGGATATGTCACAATCTTCTCTGAGAGCAGGCACCAGGCAGAAGAGTTAAAACCTGGGTGCTCAGTCAGGGATATGCTAAATTTCCTCCTGAAACTAGGGCACAGGCAGTAGAGTCACATCACTTGGGTGCTGAGACCAGTGATATGTCACAATGCTCCCTGTAAGCAAAGCTCAGGCAGAAGAAACATGTCGCCCGATTTCTGGGCCAGAAAGTATGTCACAATCTCTCATATGAGGGAAGCCTTGGCATAATAGGAGAGTCACATCAAATAGTTGATGCTCTTAAAGATACATCACAATGCTCTGTTGTCAGGGTCCATACAGAAGACTCATGTCACCTTGTTGCTGGGCCCAGCAATATGTCACAATGCCTTTTGAGGTCCAGGCCAAGGAAAACAGTACTATGTCACACTGGCGTAGAGCTCCACAATATGTCTCAATCTCCCTTGCCAGCAGAACTTACGATGGAAGAAGAATCACACTCGTTTGGTACGGAGCCAAGTGATATGTCACAACTCCCTCTGTGAGCAGGGATCAGGCAGGAGAAGAGAGTCACATTCATCACATTCACATCACCTGGATGATGAGCGGAAATATGTCACAATGCTTCTTGTTGGTAGTAGAGTTATACCAGAGAGTCAGACTCAGCAATATGTCACAATTGCTTATGTGGTCAGGGGACAGGCAGGAGAGTCACATAATCTGGGTGTGGGGCCCAGAGATATGTCACAATGCTTTCTGTGGGCAGTACTGAAGCAAAGGAGGAGACTCTCATCACCTAAGTGCAAGGCCCAGCGATATGTCACAATGCCCCCTGTGAGCAACACCAATGCAGAAAAATAGAGTCACATCCCTTCAGTTCTGGGTTCAGCAATATGTCACTATTCCATCTGTGGGCTGGTCTTAGGCAAGAGTCAGATCACTCAGGTGCTGGGCAGAGAAAAACGTTACAATTAAACCTGCAGGAAGGTGCAGGGATGAAATTAACAATTCCATACATGTTCTGGTTTTAGGAATAGAAAGTTAACCCTTCCTATATATTGTGTCTAAGAACAGGGGTTACAATTTCAACGATGGACTAAATTTGTACCTGACAGCCTATACTCCTCCTGTGGACTTTAATTAGTGAAGTCACAGCCTCATAGGTGTGCTGAATCTTGCTCTGAGTATCATCAACTCACCTACTAACTGGATCCACATATGAGAGTCAATTTTTCCACCTCTGACTTCCTCTATGTGTGAGATTCAGAACTTCAAAAGCAGGCTGTGTTTATGTGAGAAAATGATGATGTATGCTGTTTGATGTGTGTTCACACAACAGTAAAAATCTCCAGGCCGGCTGCAGTGGCTCACGCCTGTAATCCCAGCACATTGGGAGATTGAGGCGGGCAGATCATGAGGTCAGGAGATCGAGACCTGGTCAACATGGTGAAACTCCGTCTCCACTAAAAATACAAAAATTAGCTGGGCATGGTGGTGTGTGCCTGTAATCCCAGCTTCTCAGGAGGCTGAGGCAGGAGAATCACTTGAACCCAGGAGGCGGAGGTTGCAGTGAGCTGAGATCGCGCCACTGCACTCCAGCCTGGGTGACAGAGTGAGACTCTGTCTTTAAAAAAAAAAAAAAAAAAAAAAAAATATATATATATATATATATATATATATATATATATATATATATGTATGTATCAAATTAGCCAGGCGTGGTGGTGGGCACCTATAGTCCCGGCTACTGGAGAGGCTGAGGCAGGAGAATGGCGTGAACTCAGGAGGCAGAGCTTGCAGTGAGCCGAGTGAGTCGAGTGCCACTGCACTCCAGCCTGGGCGACAGAGCGATACTCCGTTCAGGATTTAAAAATAAAAATAAAAATAAAAATCCCTTGTGTGCTGGGTCTTGTTAGCACACTCTTTTTTTTTTTTTTTTTTTTGAGACAGAGTCTCAGACTGTCACCTGGGCTGGGGTGCAGTAGCACGATCTCAACTCAATGCAACCTGGCTAGTACACTCTCTGTACTACTCAAAGGCTTTATCTAGTATAAATGAGAGTCACAATTTACTCTAAAATAATGTTTTTAAGCACCCATGACCATATCTGTGGCCCAAAGCCCAGGTATTGGGGTAAACATCTCTCCAGTTGGTTGGGTTTGGATAGTAGACTCCTCATCTGCTATGTTCTGAGTTTAGAAATGTGTCACCATCGCAACTGTGGCTGGAGGCTCATATATGACAGTCACAATTCCAACTCTGGACGGTGTTTGCATTTGAGATTCAAGACCTCAGCAATGGGCTCTTTCCATGTGTGAAGGTGATAATCCTAATGGTTGGTGAGGTGTGCATATAAGAAACAATCTCACTTTTGTGCTGTGCCCTGGGATAACACTCTTTGTAACACTTGAGGGCATTATATGATATGTGGGAGTGTGGCAATTCTTTATGGCCTTCATAAAAAGAGAAGACGACCAAGGATGTGACTCATCTAAGGCAAGCTATGAGAGACACTATTTCTTCTAATAGCTGACTTGAGGTATGAGAGTCATCATTGCACTTGTAAGCTGACTGTAGTATATGTCTCCATTTCACCTGTAGGTAGGGAGTAAGCAGGAGAGTCACATCACCTGGGATTTCAGCCAAGGATATCTCACACTCTTCCCTGAGGGAAGGAACCAAGCAGGAGTGTCACATCACCTCGGTGCTCAGTCAGGGATATGTTACAATTCTCTCCTGAAAGCACAGCACGGGCAACAGAGTCACATCACCTGGGTGCTGAGCTCAGCACTATGTCACAATGCTCCCTGGGGGCAAGACAGAGGCAGAAGAGCCACATCACCTGGTGTCTGGTTCCAGGGATATGTCACAATCTTTCCTGTGCAGGGCAGGGTGCAGGTAAGAAGTGTCACATCTTTTATGTCATGGATGCAGATATATGTCACAAGGTCCCTGTGGGCAGAGCCCAGGCAGGAGCATGCAATCCCATAGGTGGTAGGCCTAGTAATATTTTACAATACTCAAAATATGTGAGGCGCAGGAAATATGGGTGAATCACATCACCTAGGTGCTGGGTCCAGGGATATGCCACAATCCTCCCTTCCGGCAGTACCCAGGCAGAAAAAGAGAATTACGTCACCTAGGTGATGAATGAAAGGATATGCTATAACACCTCTGTGGGCAGGGCCTATACAGGAGATTTACATCACCAAGGTGTTAGAACCAGCCACATGTCAATACACAATGTACAAGAGAAACCAGGCAGAAGAGGAGAGTCACATCACCTAGGTTCTGGACCCAGAAATATATTACAATCCCTTCTTTGGAAAGTCCAGGAAGTAGAGAAAAGTCACATCACTTGGACATTACTCACAGTGATAACTCACAGTGTTATGTCCAATGTCCTCTGTGAAAAGCACTAAGGCAAGAGAATAAACTCACATCACCTAAATGCTGGGTCCAGCAATATGGCACAATCCCATCTGTACGCTGGGCCCTGGCAAGAGAGTCAAATCACTCAGGTGTTGGGCAGAATTGTATGTCACAATCACATCTGGATGAAGGTGGAGGCATGAGATTAACAATTTCACACATTTTTTAGTTCTAGGTATGAGACATAATACCCTCTGTATGTTGGGTATAAGTACATGAATGACAGTCTCAATGACGGTCTGGATTTTTATATGAGAACCTCAATCCCTCCTGCAAATTATGTCATTTATTGAAGTCAATGACTCACAGGTGTGCTGAATCTTGGTACCAGAGACACTAACCTCTCTATGGACTGAATTAACATATGAGATTCAATTTTCCAACTTTTGGCTGCAGCTGGGTATGAGATTCAGAACCTCAACAGTGAGCTGTGTTCATGAGGAAGGTTGACAGTCTTTACTGTTGGCAGGTTATGCATATGAGTGTCACAACCTCCCCTGTGTGCTGAGTTCTGTTAGGACATTCTCTGAACCTCTTGACAACTTTACACAACATGTGACAGAGTGTTAATTCTTTATGACCTTCATACAAAGAGGAGGCCCAGGATATTACTCATTTTCCTGACCCTGGCTATGAGAGAAACTACATCTGCTACTGGTTGTCTAGAGGTATGAGAGTCATTATTGCATCTGTAAGTTTGGATAAGATGTGCATCACAATCCCACTAGTGAATAAGGATGGACCAGTAGACTCACATCACCACATTTTGGGGCAGTGATATGTCACAATCTTCTCTGAGGGCAGGGATAAGGGAGAAGTGCCACACCCACACGTGGGTGCTCGATTAGGGATATGTTACAATCTCCTCCTGAAAGCAGAATACAGTCAGCAGAGTCACATCACCTGGATGCTAGACCCAGTGATATGTTACAATGATCTGTGGGCAAGGACCAGGCAGGAAAAACACATCACCTGATTGCTGAGTCCAGTGATTTGCCACAATCTTCCCAGTGGTCAAGGATGGACCTAGGTGATGGAAAGGAGATATGTCATAATACTTCTGTGGGCAATTCCCATGTCATAAAGTTGCTGAATCCAGGCATATGTCACAACACACAATGCATGCAGGGCTTAGGCAGAAGAGGAGAGTCATAACACATAGGTGGTGAGTCCAGCAACACATCACAATCGCCTGGGCAAAGCCCAAGCCATAGAGAACTATGAGTCACATCACCTATGAACTAGGCTCAACAATATGTCACACTACCCTTTATGGGGAGAGCCCATGCAAGAGTCACATCATCTAAATTATGGGCCCAAAAATATGTCAAAATGCTCTGAGTACGGCTCAGGAAAATGAAAGAATCACATGACCTAGGGTTTAGGCCCAACTATATGTAACAAACACCCCAGCTTGCAGAGCACATGCATGAGCAAAGAGTCACATCACCTAGGTGCTAGGCCCAGTGATATTTAACACTTTTTTCACAGTTCCCAGGCAGAAGGAGTGTCACATCACCTAGGTGATTAATAGAAAGATATTTCATAATACCTCTGTGGGCGGGGCCCATGCAGGAGAGTTGCATTACCTAGGTGTGAGACCCAGTGATATGTCTCAGTACACAGTGTGTGCAGGTCCCAGGCTGGAGAGGAGAGTCACCTCATCTAGGTTCTTGACCCACTGATATGCCACAATCTCTTTTTGGGCAGAGACCAAAGAGTAGAGTCACATAACCTAGATGTTGGGCCCAGCAATATGTCACAATATCCCAAGAAGAGGGTCCACACAAAAGTGTCACATCAGCCGGGCATGGTGGCTCACGCCTGTAATCCCAGCACTTTGGGAGGTCAAGGCAGGTGGATCACTTGAGGTCAGGAATTCGAGACCAGCCTGGCCAACATGGTGAAACCTCATCTCTACTAAAAATACAAAAAGTAGCCAACTGTGGTAGTGCACGCCTATAATCCCAATTACTCATGAGGCTGAGGCAGGTGAATCGCTTGAACCCAGGAGGCAGAGGTTGCAGTGAGCCAAGATTGTGCCACTGCACTCCAGACTGGGTGACAGAGCCCGACTCCATCTCGAAAAAAAGAGTCATATCACCTAATTAAGTGTCTCAGAGTTAAGACACAGTGCCCCTCGTGGGTAGGGCTCAGGAAGAAGTGTGAAGTCACATATAACCTTTCAGCTGGGCCCAGCAAATGTGTCAAAATCACTCCAGCAGGCAGGGCCCAAGTCTAAGAAAAGAGTCATGTCACATAGGTGCTTGGCCAAGCAATATGTCACAATCCCCACTATGGACAGGTCCCAGGGAGAAGAGTCACACAATCTCAGCGATGGACCCAGATATATGTTACAGTGACTTCTGGGAGTCAGCAGAAGAATCATATCACCTGTATGCTAAACTCAGCAATAAGTCAGTCTCTCTTCTGTGGGCAAGGCCCAGGCCGAAGAGGAGAGTCAAATCACCTTGGTGCTGGGTCCAAATATATGTCACAGTCTCTTTCTGGGCAACTTTCAGGTAAGAGAGGAGTCACATAAAATAGTTAAAGGGGGCCAAGCAAAATGGCTCACACCTGTAATCCCATCACTTTAAGAGGTTGAGGTAGGCGGATTGGCTGAGGTCAGGAGTTTGAGACCAGCCTGGCCAACACGGTGAAACCCGTCTCTACTAAAAATAGAAAAATTAGATGGGCCTGGTGGTGTGCACCTGTAATCCCAGCTACTAGGGAGGCTAAATAGGCAGGAGAATCACTTGAACTTGCAAGGTGAAGGTTGTAGTGAGCTGAGATTGTGCCGCTACACCCCAGCTTGGGCAAAAGAACAAGACTCTTTCTCCAGGAAAAAAAAAAAAGCTTAAATATCTGTCCTTTTCAGACAATAAACATGTCATTTAAATATTTCCATGAGAGATAATTTAATAAACAACCATATGTGAACATTTCCAGAAGGTGTCAAGTTCCATGTCATAAAATTTTGCATTAAAATTGGACATCTAGACAACGGAATACAGAACAGAGATATCCACCATTACAAATTATAGACCCTGCAAAAACAGAGGGGCTGATGGTTTGAGAAATATACACAATGCACCAATTAATCTATCATATTTGCTTGTGGAAATGTATTCACTTTCTATAGCCATAATGGAAAAAAGATTTTTCCTACTTCTCTTCTCTGGTAGCATTCCCAAAGCAAACCCTTGGGGTTCTATTTAAAGTCACACAACCAGAAAAAAAACCATAAATTTAACAAATAAAATATATCACTAGATTTTTCTGAAATATACCTTTCATAGTCTTTGACTTCTTAAACATCTTTTAAGCTTTTCTGATGAAATGTAATTTACAGTTATTAAAAAACTGAAATTGGGCTGGGCATGGTGGCTCGCACTTGTAATCCCAGCACTTTGGGAGGCTGAGGTGGGCGGATCATGGGGTCAGGAGTTCCAGACCAGCCTGGCCAACACAGTGAAACCCCATCTCTACTAAAGATACAAAAATTAGCTGGGCGTGGTGGTAGGTGCCTGCAATCCCAGCTACTCGGGAGGCTGAGGCAGGAGAATCACTTGAATCCGGGAGGTAGAGGTTGTGGTGAGCCGAGATCGCGCCACTGCATTCCAGCCTGGGTGACAGAGCTAGACTCCGTCTCGAAAAAAAAAACAAAAAAAAAACTGAAATTGAAATAAGTGAAAAAATCTTTCAAGGTGACAAACTCAGGAAGTGGCAGTGCTGACTGGGACACAAATATGTCCGACTCCACTGTCAAGTCAGACCATAATATCACTCAAAATATTCTTTCATCCCCATCCTGCCCATTAAATTACTCAGTGACCACCTTCCCAGGAGACACTGTACTGTACCCCACTGTAAGTCTTAGGTACATTTTGCTTGCAGGTTCTTGCATTGCCTTACTGGGATGGGATCTTCTTGTCCTTTGGAAAAAAATTTATTTCAATAATCTAGAGAAGAAAAATCATTTCTGCCTTTTCTCATCAATATGAACATCTGATTGTCTCATCACCAATGTGTCTACTAAAAATAAAAATCAGGTTGAGGCTAGGCGTGGTGGCTCACACCTGTAATCCCTGCATTTTGGGAGGCCAAGGCGAATGGACCACCTGAAGTCATGAGTTAGAGACCAGCCTGGCAAACATAATGAAACCCCGTATGCACTAAAAATACAAAAAATTAGGCCAGGTGCCATGGCTCACACCTGTAATCCCAAAACTTTGGGAGGCTGAGGCGGGTGGATAACCTGAGGTCAGGAGTTCGAGACCAGCCTGGGCAACATAGCAAAACCCCGTCTGTACTAAAAATACAAAAATTAGCTGGGCATGGTGGCACACGCCTGTAGTCCCAGCTACTCAGGAGGCTGAGGCAGGAGAATGGTTTGAACCCGGGAGGTAGAGGTTGTAGTGAGCCGAGATTGCACCACTGCACTCTAGCCTGGGCAAGACAGTGAGAATCCATCTCAAAAAAAAAAAAAAAAAAGGAAACGAAATATCTGCACCAGCAACATTAACACAAAAAGTTCCATTAAACAATGACAGCCACTCAAATGTCACCTCTTCTATAAAGCCCTCCTTGATATTTCCACTGCTATGTTAGTGGCAGAATTGATAACTATTATCTTTCAGCTCAATACCTTATGTCTTTTCATGTACAAGTATTATTCTAGAGAATAAATTGTTTACACACCTATCCATGCTAATGAGCTATAAACTCCTACATGGCAGGTATGTTGAACCCTGTTCATCTGTGTAATCCAAATTTGATACATAATGGGTGTCATATACACATAAAATCAAAACGCTATCAGGGAATTATTGGAAAAGCTAACAAAATTTTTTTTAACTTTTAAGTTCAAGGGTACATTTGCAAATTTTTTGCATAGGTAAATATGTGTCATGGGGGTTTGTTGTGCAGATTATTTCATAACCCAAGTATTAAGCCTACTACCCATTATCTTTCCTGATCCTTTCCCGCCTCTAATAGGTCCTAGTATGTGTTGTTCCCCTCTACAGGTCTATGTGTTCCCATGATTTAACTCTCACTTACAATGAGAACATGTGGTATTTAGTTTTCTATTCCTGTGTTAGTTTGCTAAGAATAATGGTTTACGGCTTCATCCACGTTACTGCAAAGGACATAATCTCATTTTTTTTTATGGGTGCATAGTACTCCATGTTTTATATGTACATTTTCTTTATCCAGTCTATCACTGATAGGCATTTAGGTTGATTCCATGTCTTTGCTATTGTGAATTGTGCTGCAATGTGCACACGCATGCATGTGTCTTTACGATAGAATAATTCATATTGCTTTGGGTACATACTCAACAATGGATTACTGGGTCAAATGGTATTTCTGTCTTTAGGTCTTCAGGCAGTTCCCATCATGTCTTCCATAATGGTTGAACTAATTTACACTCCCACCAACAGTGTATAAGCATTCTTCTGTGAAAAAATAATTTTAATTTTCTAAGAGGTTAGTTTTTTAGACAAATACTATACAAGGAAATTTTCCACAGGCCTAGGCCATCCAGCTGCTCTTCTGAGAGGCTACACTCTTACTCCTCAGGCTGTCCTCTAAGAGACAACTCGGGATGATATTCATTAGACATTCCAAGATACATGGCCACTGTGGGTATCTTGGGTTCTCCCAGACAGTTCTGAAACTCATGACCAAGAATAGAATACAGGGCTGCTGTAAAGGGCCCTGTAATTTCTCCAAAGCAAAACTTCAACCCAAAGACGTACTAGTAAGGTGTGTGTGCCTAGGGAAGATAAAAGGAGAGGTGCAGACTTTTTTTTTTTTCTTTTTTACAGTGGAGTTCCAGAAGATTATTTTTCTACTTTTTTTAATCACGTAAAATGTTTACAGACTTGGAAGGCTGAGGCGGATGAATCACCTGAGGTGAGGAGTTCGAACCAGCCTGTCCAAAAAGACAAAACCCAATCTCTACTAAAATTATAAAAATTAGCAGGGCACGGTGGTGGGAGCCTGTAATCCCAGCTACTTGGGAGGCTGAGGCAGGAGAATCGCTTGAACCTGGGAGGCGGAGGCTGCAGTGAGCTGAGATCATGCCATTGCACTCCAGCAAGGGCAACAAGAATGAAACTCCGTCTCCAAAAAAAAAAGTGTTTACAAACAGAAAACAAATCTTTAAAAACCTGCCATCGGTCGGGCGCGGTGGCTCAAGCCTGTAATCCCAGCACTTTGGGAGGCCGAGACGGGCGGATCACGAGGTCAGGAGATCGAGACCATCCTGGCTAACACAGTGAAACCCCGTCTCTACTAAAAATACAAAAAACTAGCCGGGCGAGGTGGCGGGCGCCTGTAGTCCCAGCTACTCGGGAGGCTGAGGCAGGAAAATGGCGTAAACCCGGGAGGCGGAGCTTGCGGTGAGCTGAGATCCGGCCACTGCACTCCAGCCTGGGTGACAGAGGGAGACTCCGTCTCAAAACAAAAACAAACAAAAAAAAAAAAAAAAAAAAAAAAAACCTGCCATCCACTGCTGTGTAAAAACATGATTAACAAAACACTGGGTTTGAAACGTACAATAAAGGACAAATAGTTGATAGTGTTGTAAATTGGAGACAGGAAGTTGTTTGTCCTCATTTCCTACATTTGAGAATGTAGGAAAGAAAGCAGAAATTTATAATTTTACTGCAAGCCTTAGTTAAGCTAGGGGAAGAGGGTAGTGGATTAGAAGTCCTGCTTGCATACATCAGGAAGTCACAGAGGAAAACCAGTCCTCATGTGGAGCGTTAAAATAATTAAAAAGCAGGAAATTAGGCTGAAGTGGCTCTGCCGGGCGCGGTGGCTCACGCCTGTAATCCCAGCTCTCAGGGAAGCAGAGGCGGGAGGATAGCTTGAGCCCAGGAGTTCGAGACCTGCTTGGGTAACATAGCGAGACCCCGTTCTTCACAAAAAGAAAAAAAAAAAAAAAAAAAAAAACTGAAGTGGCTCTAGTGCCCTTTGTTCATAAGTAAAAAATGTAAAACCTAACTCGAGTTTCTTATAAATTACTATTTTAGGCGGAAACAAAATTCAGGCTTAACCGATCATAAACTTGCAATTAACCTCTGATCACATAACCAGCAAATTTCCACCTGAATCATACAAATAAGGTGACTACATAACTGTAAGCAATTCTTGAATTTGGTTTGCCTTCTCACACGCCCTTTATAAAACTCTTTCCTTTATGCCGCTCAGGTGGGCCACATATTATGGCTGGGTGCTTTCCATTTCACCAATCACTGCTCAAATAAACTCGTTAACGTTTTAACATTGACTCCCTTTAATTTTTAAGAGAAGGGGCTGGGCGCAGAGCCTCATGCTCCTAATCTTAGTACTTTGGAAAGCCAAAGCTGGCGGATCACTTGAGGCCAGGAGTTCCAGACCATTTTCTGCCATGGCGAAACCACTTATCTACTAAAAATACAAAAATTAGCCAGGAGTAGTGGCGCAGTTCCCTAATCCCAGCTTCTCTGAGGGCTGAGGCACGAGAATCGCTTGAGCCTGAGAGGCGGAG
Organism: Macaca thibetana thibetana; assembly: GCF_024542745.1. Taxonomy (NCBI): domain Eukaryota; kingdom Metazoa; phylum Chordata; class Mammalia; order Primates; family Cercopithecidae; genus Macaca; species Macaca thibetana. Next base: position 1,345,804 of record NC_065596.1, read on the forward strand.
GTTGCAGTGATCTCGCACTGCACTTCAGCCTGGGCGGCAGAGCAAGACTCCGTCTCAAACAAACAAAATGTTTCACAAAAGAGACTGGGAGCCCTCACCGGCCGCAGTTCTTCCCACGCAAACACCGGGTCGGGATTCTGCCCTGATGACCCGCCTGGCATCCCTGAACAATCTGGGAAATAATTGGGGCTGCCTGAAGAGCTCCTAAGGGAGGTCCAGACATGGTGCCGCAGGGACCGGGCGGGAGGCTGGGGTCCGGGTATGGGCCCAGCCGCCATCTTGCGGCCAGAGGGGCCTGAGGCGGAGCTGCGCCAGAGGAGACTCTGGTCTGCGACCCGGGAGCGGACTGTGGAGAGGCCGGTCCTGCTGGTTTCACAGCCTGGTCTCCCCTCTCGGGTTGCCCAACCCCGCACACTCACCCTTTCCCAGATTCCAGGATGTCCTGGCATCTTAGCTGTGCGTCTCCCTGCAGATTACAGGTCAACAGAGGCTGTGACAGAGTCACCGGAGGCTCCCGCGGTGTAAGATGCGGAACAGTAGAGACAGATCCGAAACTCTGGAGAGAGCAAAAAGCAAAGTCCCCGCCGAATGTCGGAAGCCACGCCCTCCCCTCCGGCGGCGCCCCTGATTAGGCGGTTCCCGCGCCAGCACCACTGATTGGATAAAGCAACAGCACTCGTCCCACCACCCGCCCCACTCGGCATTAGTGCATTTTACCGACGTGAAAACATGCTAAAACATGCACAGGGAATTACAGTTAATTAAGAAGTAAGCTGAGACATGAAATGCACTTACTCTTTTCCTTACCAGGGTCTTGTATAATGCATCTTATTTGCTACTTAAGGGTAAGAAAAGAACATTTGGACTTTTCTTTTTCTTTTTTTTTTTTTTTTTTTTTTGACCGAGTTTCGCTCTCATTGCCTAGGCTCAAGTGCAGTGGTGCGATCTTGGCTCACTGCAACCTCCTCCTCCCAGGTTCAAATGATTTTCTTGCCTCAGCCTCACCAGTAGCTGGGTTTACAGGCGCACGCCACCACACCCGGGTACTTTTTGTATTTTTAGTAGAGATGTGGTTTCACCATGTTGGCCAGGCTGCTCTCGAACTCTAGATCCCAGGTGTTCCGCCCGCCTCTGCCTCCCAAAGTGCTGGGATTACAGGCGTGAGCCACCGTGCCCTGCCCATTTGGAAATTTTTAAACCACTTTTTAATTTTCATAAGGCAGGAAAGAACCTCATCCCATCCCTGAGCCCCTCTCTCACCATGCTGTACTGTGCTGCTGACCACATTGTGGGATGGCCATTAGAAATGAGGCGGGGGTGGGGGGCAGCCCAGGCTGAGAATGGTGTAGAAAAAATTATGTTACCGGGCGGGGCACGGTGGCTCACGCCTGTAATCTCAACACTTTGGGAGGCTGAGGCGGGAGGATCACGAGGTCAGGAGTTCCAAACCAGCCTGACCAACATGGTGAAACCCCGTCTCTACTAAAAAATGCAAAAATTAACCGGGCGTGGTGGCGTGCGCCGGAAACCCAGCTAGCTCCTCTGGAGGTTGAGGCAGGAGAACTGCTTGTATCCGGGAGGCGGAGGTTGCAGTGAGCCAAAAAAAAAAAAAAAAAAAAAAAAAAAAAAAAAAAAAAGGCCGGGCGCGGTGGCTCAAGCCTGTAATCCCAGCACTTTGGGAGGCCGAGACGGGCGCATCACGAGGTCAGGAGATCGAGACCATCCTGGCTAACACGGTGAAACCCCGTCTCTACTTAAAAAAAAAAAAAAAAAAAAAAAAAGAAAGAAGAATTGTGTTACCCAAATTTGTTCATCTTAGAAAGGCTCCTCACTTTGGGAGACTGAGACGGGCGGATCACGAGGTCAGGAGATCGAGACCATCATGGCTAACACGGTGAAACCCCATCTCTACTAAAAATACAAAAAATTAGCCAGGCGTGGTGGCGGGCGCCTGTTGCCCCAGCTACTTGGGAGGCTGAGGCAGGAGAATGGCATGAACCTACCAGGCAGAGTTTGCAGTGAGCCAAGACCGTGCCACTGCACTCCAGCCTGGGCAACAGAGCAAGACTCCCTCTCAAAAAAAAAAGAAAGAAAGGCTCCTCAGTCATTCCGTGTGAAGTGGCTATTCCAGGGTAATTGTGCCCTGACTACACTGCATTTCAGTTTGGCTTCTCTTTTTTAAAATCGCTGGTATTTAATTTTCTAATTGAAAATGACCAGCTATTCTTTGTGGGTGTCCTGATTTGATTTGCTAGTTTAGACTCTGGAGGTAGGGGTGAGGAAATATTGGGTCACATCAGAATACCTTATCTCACTTAGAGGATATATAGGAATTTCTTAATAATATCTAACAGTTTTCTCAATACCCATAATATTTAACAGTGATAGCTTACAGGGCAGGAAGGGGACACAGAGGACACAACCTTAGAAATTTAATTTGGTCATAAGTTTTTTTGTTTTGTTTTGTTTTGTTTTTGGAGACAAGGTCTCACTCTGGTGCTCAGGCTGGAATGCAGTGGCACAACTATAGCTCATAATTTGGTTGTAACAGTTCTTTAAAAAATATTGTTGGCAGGGTTTGATGGCTAACACCTGTAATCGAAACACTTTGGAAAGCCATGGTGGAATGATTGCTTAAGCCCAGGGGTTCAAGACCAGTCTGGGCAATGTAGTGAGACTCAGTCTCTACAAAAATTTTAAAAATTGGCCTTGTTTGGTGTTGCGTGCCTATAGTCCCAGCTACTCAACAGGCTGAGGTAGAAGGATCACTGGAGGTTGAGGCTGCAGTGACCCTTCATTCAGCCACTACACTCCAGTCTGGGTGACAGAGTGAGACCTCTATGTGTACACACACACACACAAAATCGCACACACATATATATACACATATATACACACACAAACATACACATATATATTCCCTATATATATGTATATATACACCTTATATATATAATCAAAATAATATATATGTTTGCCAGGCATGGTGGCTCACACCTGTAATCCCAGCATTTTGGGAGGCCAAGGTGGGCAGATCCCATGAGGTCAGGAGTTCGAGACCAGCCTGCCCAACATGGTGAAACCCCTACTCTACTAAACCTACAACAATTAGCACGGCGTGGTGGCCCGTGTCTGTAATCCCAACTCTTCGGAGACTGAGGCAGGAGGATTGCTTGGACCTGGGAGGCGGAGGTTGCAGTGAGCCAAGATTGCACCATGGCACTCCAGCCTGGGTAACACAGCACAACTCTGTCTTAAAATAAATAAATAAATAAATAAATAAAGTATATTGAAAGAAATTTAAGCACAGAAGAAGAGTGAAAGACTATGGTGGGGAATGTGATAAAAGGTGAGTGCGGCTCTACAGCTCAGTGAGACTTGGTTTCCATCTTAAGGAACTGCCCTCCCATACTGAAACCACAACCCAGCACATGCCATTTCTCACACTTTATACTTTGCACAAAGGCAGCAGAAGGAGGTCAGCAATATCGATCATGACATGGAAGTCTATTCCCCACTGAGACATTTTAAAAATGTTATTGTCTTAAGCCCTTTTCTTTCTAATAAAGCCTATACAAATACACACAAGCCCGAAGCTACTCAAAATAAAAAATCAGGTTTTTGAAATCCCATAAATAAGCAAACACAAAAACAGCCACTTTGACCAAGGAGAGAGTGGGATGGAGGGGTTTAGGAGGCTGCTCGCTTCACCTCCTGGCCCCATGTGGAGGAGGGGATGGAGTCTAGGGAGACCCTGGGAAGTCACTTGTTCTGACTGGGCTTTCCACCACCTCCACACTTTGTTAACCATTTCCTGGGAAGAGCTTAGGAACCTCCTGTGCTCTAGAGAGTCAGGGCCTCCCCTCACAGGGTATTTGCAAGGAGAAATTCTGAGACTCTGTGACTGAGAAGCTAGTATAGTGTTTGATAAGTACCTGTGGGAACTGCCATCCTCTGTAACTATCATGTGGCCTTGGAGGGTTCAGATGGCCTGGCCTGGGGCTTGGTGGAGCTGTTTGAGGGTCAGCTGCTTTAGGCTCCCACTTTCTCCTCAATCAAAGTGGCTGCTTTTGTGTCTGTTTATGGTTTTAAAAACCTGATATATAGCCAGGCGCGGTGGTTCACACCTGTAATCCCAGCACTTTGGGAAGCTGAGGGGTGTGGATCACGAGGTCAGGAGTTCAAGACCAGCCTGAACATAGTGAAACCCCGTCTCTACTAAAAACACAAAAATTAGCCAGGCATGGCGGCACGCACCTGTAGTCCCAGCTCCTCGGGAGGCTGAGGCAGGAGAATCGCTTGAACCCGTAAGGCAGAGGTTGTGGTGATCTGAGATTGTGCCACTGCATTCCAGCCTGGGCAACAGAGCAAGGCTCCATCTAAAAATAAATAAATAAATAAAAATTTAAAAAAAAAAAAACCCTGATATATAAATAGAAAGTGCAGCTGGAGGTGCCAACGCTCAGGGTCTAGAGCTGTGCTTCATGGGCTTACTTGCTGGCGTGAGACCAGATGAACTCTGGGTGTGAGGCGGTTCCCACCCTCGACCTACAATCCCCACATCCTTTCCCAGGGCCTGAGTAACCAACACAAGGCAGTGCTAAAGAGCGGGTGAGTGACGGGCTGCAAGCCCATCCAGGAAGATTTGAATGCCATCTGGGCTGGGGGCTGTCAGGGTAGGGACTATGGCTGCCAGAAACCAGGACGGTCATAAAAGCTGAAATTTTAAAATAATCGTTATTATATATGTATTTATTTTTGAATAGCTATCTAGTCTATTATTTGAAATGCATGTGACCTTACACAGACGGTTAAAGGCAAATACCCTTTTGGGTGGGCCCAGCTCAGCTCTGGGAGGGAGCCCTGTCTGAAAAGGCTGCAACTTAGGCTGTTAGTCTTCATGCGGCCGAGCATCTGATCACATCTTCTGTCATTCAGGACCTGAGGGGGTGGGGTTTTACTTATTATCTAATCAGGGACGCTGGGCTGGGAACTGTCCAATCAGGAATGCAGGTAGAGCGGACAGGGCGGCTTCCGGGTTTGGCGGGGCCTTTGTCTCTCTCTGCAGCCGGAGCTCCAGGTTTTGCTTTCACTGCTCTGTGTCCTCTGTTTTTAGGGGCCGAGTCTCTGTGGCTCCGTGACGGGCAGGTATTGGAGATCCATATCTAAGACGCCAGGGTCCCCGGAAACCTAGAAATGGTGAGAATGCCGGGTCCGACATCCCGAGAGAGGGGAAGGGGCTATGGCGAGACGCAGACCTCGCCGCAGTCAGTTCCACAATCTGCGCCCTGAGTTCTCGCCCGGGTCAGCCTTAGTCCCCTTCGACCATAAGATGGCGGCTGCGCAGCCAGCCAGCCCCCCGGGCGTCCTGTCTCTTCCCTGGTCAGTGACTGCGTCCTGGTCTGCAGCTCTCTCTGGGCGGCTCCGCACCCGCAACGCCGGGTCTCTCCCGGATTGTGCAGGGACCATGGGAGGGTCGTCAGGGAAGAATCCAGACGGATGCCGGGTTCATGAGTGGGAAGAGCTTTGGCCCGTGGCATTCCCAGTTTCTCTTTCCTTCTATTAAAAAATGTATGGGAGTCAAAAGGGTTGGCGCGGTGGCTCATGCATGTAATCCCAGCACTTTGGGAGGCTGAGGCGGGCAGACCACGAGGCCAGGCTGTTCGAGGCAGCCTCCCGAGTAGTTGTAATTACAGATATGTGCCACCACGCCCGGCTAAATTGTTTTCTTTTCATATGGCCATTAGAAAAATAGATGAAGCAGTCATGGTCCCTACAATCCAGGAGCTTTTAGTGTAGACTAACAGCTGGATAATGGTTAAATTAAACATCATATAATTGGTACAATAAACAGATGTGTGCAGAAAACTTGGGCTGTATTTGTGCCACTTTCTTTATATAATTGTGACTTGTGATGTCATCACCTGAAGGGATATTTATTTCTTTTACCTTGTTAATACATATTTGTCTTTTAATAAAATTACCCTAGAAAACCTTTATAAATTTGTTTAAATTGCTTATTAGTATATGTTACATATAATTGATAGGGCAGTGTCTAAGAAAGGTTAAAATTATACGAACTCTGAGATTTAAGTTTTTTTTTAAGGTCATTTTAGGAAAAACAGAACTGGAAATATCCCAGTGGCATAGAGAACAGAATTCTACATAGAATCCACTCCCTGCCCCAGTTCTGCTCAGGTTCACCTTTTTGGAGGCCTTATATAGGTCTGGCCCTACCCTGAGGTGTTGCCTCATAGAACTGATTAGTGGAGATCAGAGTTTTGACTGGTGAATTCTGCTGCCTTTCTAGAGCTGGTGCTTACAATTCCCGAAACACAAAAGCAAATAAATTTTAAAAATAAAGTATATATTTTAGGGTTATAATTTTTTATTGAAACTAGTACTTGCATTCTATCTAGCAACTTGTTTTCTATTCCTACAGATCTAGGAGTTGCTCCACAAGTCACAAAAAAGTAAACATAAAGAATATAAATTTTTCTAAAATACATTAAATTCTTTCTGCATTTCTGTCTATATTTAGCTTTTATTGTTTATATTTAAAAAAAAATCAATGACAGAGAAACAGAAGAAATAAAAATGCTGGACTTTAAATCCTGGGAATTATTAAACAGTACCAGCTCCCAGGGTGTTATAAAAATTAAATTACATAATATGTTATCTCAGGCACAGTGCCCTGTAACATAATCTTTTTTCTTTTTACTTTTGTAGTATCTCAGCACTTTTAACTATAACTTTTTTTTTTTTTTTTTTTTTTTTTTTTTTTTTTTTTTTGAGACGGAGTCTTGCTCTGTCGCCCAGGCTGGAGTGCAGTGGCCGGATCTCAGCTCACTGCAAGCCCCGCCTCCCGGGTTCACGCTATTCTCCTGCCTCAGCCTCCCGAGTAGCTGGGACTACAGGCGCCCGCCACCTCGCCCGGCTAATTTTTTTTGTATTTTAGTAGAGACGGGGTTTCACCGTGTTAGCCAGGATGGTCTCCATCTCCTGAACTCGTGATCCGCCCGTCTCGGCCTCCCAAAGTGCTGGGATTACAGGCTTGAGCCACCGCGCCCGGCCTTAACTATAACTTTTATAAGCCGGTTGAGGTGGCTCATGCCTGTAATCCCAGCATTTTGGGAGGGCACGGCAAGTGGATCACGAGGTGAGGAGTTTGAGACCAGCCTGGCCAACATGGTGAAAGCCTGTCTCTACTAAAAATACAAACATTAGCCAGGTGTGGTGACGGACATCTGTAATCCCAGCTACTCTGGAGGCTGAGGTTGGAGAATTGCTTGAACCCATGAGACAGAGGTTGCAGTGAGCCAAGATCATGTCATGGCACGCCAGCTTGGGTGACAGAGCGAGACTGCAACTCAAAAAAAAAAAAAAAAAATTGAAAAATTTTTGTTATTTATTTCTAAGTATAGTCTTTTATAATATATATTTTTTTCTATTTTACTTTAAGTTTCGGGATACAAGTGCAGAACGTGTAGGTTTGTTACATAGGTATACATGTGTCATGGTGGATTGCTGTACTTATCAACCCATCATCTAGGTTTTAAGCCCGGCATGCATTAGCTATTTATCCTAATGCTGTTTCTCTCCTCGTCCCCCCACACCCCGACTGGCCCGGGTGTATGTGGTTTCTCTCCTTGTGTTTATGAGTGCTCGTTGTTCAGTTCTTACTAATGAGTGACAACATGCAGTGTTTGGTTTTCTGTTCCTGTGTTAGTTTTCTGAGGATAATAGCTTTCAGCTGCATCCATGTCCCTGCAAAATACATGATCTCATTCCTTTTTATGGCTGCATAGTATTCCATGGTTGTGTATGTACCACATTTTCTTTATCCATTCTATCATTGATGGGCATTTAGGTTGGTTCCATATCTTTGCTATTGTAAACAGTGATGCAATAAACATATTAGTCTTTCTAGTAGAATGATTTATATTCTTGTGAGTATATACTCAGGAATGGTATCACTGGGTCAAATGGTATTTCTGGTCCTAGATCCTTGAGGAATCACCGCACTGTCTTCCATAATGGTTGAACTAATTTACATTTCCACCAACATTGTAAAAGCATTCATATTTCTCCACAGCCTCACCAGCATTTATTGTTTCTTGACTTTTTAATAATTACCGTTCTGACTGGCAATTTATTTAGGTCTGGTGTTATAGATCTACTGTGACTTTCTTTTCTCATAGTTAGAGAATAGATCAGAGAATGTTCCTGTGTAAAAAAAATTATTTTATTGGATAATTTCAGTCATTTATGTAAGTCAGAACCAGTTCTCTTCACTTTCTTATTTTACCTTGAGTCAAATTATAAATTCTTTCCATGGCCACTTTGTAAATATGTATGTGTATGTGTGTGTGTGTTTTTCAGGAACCATTGAAATTTAGGGATGTGGCCGTAGAATTCTCTCTGGAGGAGTGGCAATGCCTGGACACTATACAGCAGAATTTATATAGGAATGTGATGTTAGAGAACTACAGAAACCTGGTCTTCTTGGGTGAGGATAACTTCAATACAGAATTCCTATTATATCCTAAAGATTTCATTTTTCTTTTTTGTGTAATGTTTTTAGGTAATTTATGCTTTGCATAAGTGAGTTTCAGATCCCTGTTTTTATAAAAATCTTAGGGTTTCATCTCTGTAGAAAAGAATTTCTTTAAGCTATTTCATCTTAACCTGAACTTTCTGCATTCCTGAGCTAATCTGTATTCTTCACTCTAGATTAGAGTGGTAATTCCAGAAGTTTAGTGGCATAAAATATTATTGCCCACACTTTAAAATCTAATTACCAACACTAATTTTTGATTTGTTGTACTGGACTGGACAGTGAAATTAAGAACTAACAAATTTAAAATATTTTCTAAATATTTAGAAATTTCTTTTGTAAATCAATATTTTGGAATTGATTTACAAGAATCTTCTATTTCACCCTCTTTACTGAGCACATTGCCATGTTGGTGATTAGAGAATATGAGCAAGATTTATGTTATTTATTTTCAATAAAACAGGTATTGCTGTCTCTAAGCCAGATCTGATCACCTGTCTGGAGCAAGAAAAAGAGCCTTGGACTAGAAAGAGACATAGGATGGTGGCCAAACCAGGTAGGTGAGAGTGAAAGTGAATACAACAGATAACATAGATGAACGGTTTAAAGGTCAAAGAAAAAGCTAGTCCTTAATAATGTGATTTGGGAAGCTATGTTCCAAAGGAAGTAGTTTCTGGAAAGCCTGGGTTTTTCTTTTCTTTTCTTTTTTTTTCCTTTGAGAGATGGAGTCTCACTCTGTCACCCAGGCTGGAGTGCAGTGGCACAGCCTCAATCTCAGCTCACTTCTGGAAAGCCCAAGTTTTTCTTTTCTTTTTTTTTTTTCTTTTGAGAGATGGAGTCTAGTTCTGTCACCCAGGCCGGAGTGCAGTGACACAGTTTCGGCTCACTGCAACCTCCACCTCCAGGGTTCAAGCGATTCTTCTGCCTCAGCTTCCCAAGTAGCTGGGACTACAGGTGTGCGTTACCATGCCCAGCTAATTTTTGTATTTTTTTTTTTTTAGTAGAGACGGGGTTTCACTGTGTGTTGGCCAGGCTGGTCTTGAACTCCTAACCTTAGGTGATCCACCCACCTTGGCCTCTGAAAGTGCTGGGATTACAGGCATGAGCCACAGCACCTGGCTGAGTTTTTCTATTTTGCTGTCACATAACAGCGTCTTCTATCTTATGCTTTTAAGTTCTCTTAGGACTCTGCTTTCCCTTCAGTGATCTGCCTTCTAATTTAGAGTGAGAGCCAAAGTCGTCTTAATGGCATATAAGAGACTGCAAAATCTGAGTGCTTTTCCATTGTTTTGGGGGACACACAGATATCTGCATAATTTTGAGAAACTCTATGTTAAACTATTTTTTAAGTTCTCTTTTTGCATCGCCTCTGCAATGTGTGAGAGTAGTAGGTTTTTGTTCATTTCTCTGCACATTCCATCCTGTTTGTATTACTATAGTCTTCAAATATAGTTTGAAATTATAAAGTATGATGTCGTTCAGCTTTGTTTTTATTTTCTCAAGAGTGCTTTCACTATTCAAAGTTTATTGTAGTTTCATATATAAATTTTAGACTTGTATTTTTCATTACTGTAAAACGCCACTGGAATTTTGATAGGGAGTTTATTGAATCTATAGATCAAGTGCCATTTTTTGAATCTATAGATCTAAGTGCCATTAACATGGCACTTTTTATTTTGAGACGAAGTCTCACTCTTTCGCCAGGCTGGAGTGCAGTGGCACAATCTTGGCTCACTGCAACCTCTCCCTTCCAGGTTCAAGCTATTATCCTGCCTCAGCCCCCCAAGTAGCTGGAAGTACAGGAGCTCACCACCACGCCCAGCTATTTTTTGTTTTAGTATACTAAGAGACAGAGTTTCACTATGTTGGCCAGGATGGTCTCCATCTCTTGACCTCGTGATCTGCCTGCCTCAGCCTCCCAAAGTGCTGGGATTACAGGCGTGAGCCACCACGCCTGGCCAACATGGCACTTTAGCAGTATTTATTCTTTCAATCTATAGACATGAAATATTTCCAATTTATTTGTGTCTTTTCTAATTTCTTTGATATATCTTTCATTGTAAAGATTTTCTACCTCTTTGATTACATTTCTTCTCAGAAATTTATTTTAATGCTGTCGTAAATAAGATTTTTTTTTTTTTTGAGACAAAGTCTCACTCTGTTGCCCAGGCTGGAGTACAGTGGTGCAATCTCGGCTCACTGCAACCTCTGCCTCCCAGGTTCAAGCGATTATCCTGCCTCAGCCTCCCAAATAGCTGGGACTACAGGCACGCACCACCATGCCTGGCTAATTTTTGTATTTTTAGTATAGATGGGTTTCAGTATGTTGACCAGGCTGGTCTCGAACTCCTGACCTTGTGATCCACCCGCCTCAGCCTCCCAAAGTGCTGGGATTACAGGCGTGAGCCACCATGCCTGGCCCTTGTCTTCAGTTTCAATGGCTCTTTTTCATTTTTTTGACTAATTCTTTTGCCACATACTTAATGTTCTTTGTTAAAATAGAAGCATTGACAATAGGCAAAATGCAGTTTTGTATTAGTGTCTTTAAACTTGAAAAAGCAAACACCTCTTCAAGTTTTTATAACCTGTTTTCAGAAGGTAAAGATCTTTTATTGGGCCCCCAGGGTCATGAGATGCCCTCTGGGTTTGTAGTGGAAAGGGGATGTAGCTTGGTCACAAGGCTGCTGGGTCTGCACTGGGGTCCACCTTCAGTTGGCTTCTTACAAGGGGTTTGGGTAGTTGTAATTCACATTTTATTTTTTGGACAGACTGAATTTCCCTCAAGACTTTGACCTGTAGGGCAGACACTAGGGCAGGTTTCTGCAGTCAGGTCTGTATATGGTAAGACTTATTTAAGAATGTGGATGAGTATGGCATTCACTGTATATCAGAGAGGATTTTTCCAGGTCACTGAGTGGGCTTTAACATAGACAGAACTGGCTGTGAACTGTGGCTCAGGTATCTGAAACTGAGTCATTGAACTGCTTCAGGGACCAAGGTCTGCAGGCCTGCTGCATGGCTATAAGTGGGTACCTTTCTCAAGGCCTCTGAAAGGGTGTGACCTCTTACAGACTGTGGCTGGGAAAAGTATGAGATGATTACAGGGTAATTTCAGAATTATCAGAAGACCAAGTTGGGTAGGCCATTTCCTGGTCTACACTGGAAAACAGGAGTTCTGTAGTTTGCCACCTGCCTTCTGAAAAGGAGCATTCCTCAGAATTGGGCATTAGCAGTTTCACAACTCCCTCCGTGGATCTCAAAGCTCTCCTAAAGGCACTTAATTTGGAGATTGGGTCTTGCTACATAACCCAGGCTGGTTTTGAAATCCTGGCCTGAAGCAATTTTCCAACCTCAGACTGGGTGCAGTGGCTCACGCCTGTAATCCCAGCACTTTGGGAGGCCGAAGTGGGCAGATCACGAGGTCAGGAGATAGAGACCATCCAGGCTCACATGATGAAACCCCATCTCTACAAAAAATACAAAAAAAAAAATTAGCCAGGCATGGTGGCAGGAGCCTGTAGTCCCAGCTACTCAGGAGGCTGAGGCAAGAGAATGGCATGAACCCGGGAGGCAGAGGTTGCAGTAAGCGGAGATCGTGCCACTGCACTCCAACCTGGGTGACAGAGCGAGACTCCGTCTCAAAAAAAAAAAAAAAATTGTCTCTAGTTTCTTTTAAATGCTTATTAAAAGTTTCTCATTAGTTTCTTTTAAATGCTTATTTATTAAAAATTTCTCATTAGAATCTTCTGTTTATGATTGCACTTCATTTTCTTTGAAATTTTACTGCTGTGGAGCACATGCCAGTTATTCAAAATACCTGCCTTCTGTGAGTACACAGTCACATATTACATTGATGTAGAGAATAGAGTTTGTTTTTGTTTTTGTTTCCTTTTTTTTTTTTTTTTTGAGACGGAGTCTTACTCTGTCTTCAGACTAGAGTACAATGGCGCAGTCTAGGGTCACTGCAACTTCTGCCTCCCAGGTTCAAGCGATTCTCCTGCCTCAGACTCCCGAGTAGCTAGGATTACAGCCATGTGCCAAACCGGCCGGCTAATTTTGTATTTTTAGTAGAGACGGGGTTTCACCATGTTGGTCAGGCTGGTCTTGAACTCCCAACCTCAAGTAATCCACCCGCCTCAGCCACCCAAAGTGCTGGGATTGCATGTGTAAGCCACCACACCCAGCCTATTTAGAGAAATTTTTAATGGTACATCAATATTGCAAACCACATTTTTTTTTTTTTTTTTTTTGGTGGAGTTTTGCTCTTATTGCACAGGCTGGAGTGCAATGGCGCAGTCTCGGCTCACTGCAACCTCCTCCTGCCAGGTTCAAGCAATTCTCCTGCCTCAGCCTCCCTAGTAGCTGGGATTATAGGCATATGCCACCATGCCTGGCTGATTTTGTACTTTTTTTTCAGTAGAGATGGGGTTTCTCCATTTTGGTCAGGCTGGTCTTGAACTGCCAACCTCAGATGATCCACCTACCTCAGCCTCCCAAAGTGCTGGGATTACAGGTGTGAGCCACTGCGCCTGGCCTTTTTTTTTTTTTTTTTTTTTTTTTTTTTTTTTTTTTGGAGATGCAGTCTCACTCTGTTGCCTAGGCTGAAGTGCAGTGGAGTGATTTCAGCTCACTGCAACCTCTGCCTCCCATGTTCAAGGGATCCTACCACTTCAGCCTCCGGAGTACCTGGGACTACAGGCACATGCCACAAGGCCTGGCTAATTTTCATATTTTTAGTAGAGATGGGGTTTCCCTGTGTTGGCCAGGCTGGTCTCCTACTTCTGAGGTCAGATTTGTCCACCTCAGCCTCCCTAAGTGCTGGGATTACAGGCATGAGCCACCACACCTGGCTGCAAACCGTATTTTGAGTAAACGTTTCTCTCATTATTTTCCAGTTCATACTAGTGTGTTTTTTTAGTGTAGGTTTCTTAATATTAGTTTCTTGTGCTTTTTAATTTTACATATGTATTATAATTTCAGACAATTTGCAATTCTGTTTGTACATTTTAAGTCAATGTGGGATTTACTTCAGAGATACATCAGCCATATGTCTATCACAATGACAGTATATATATTTGTGTGTTTATCTATAAATATAACCACAATTTTGGTTATGACTTATCTTGTATATATTCTTTCTTAGTTGATTTTTTCTTTTTCTTTTTCTTTGTTTTTTTTGAGATGGAGTCTTACTCTGTCTCCCAGGCTGGAGTGCAATGGCATGATCTCGGCTAACTGCAACCTCTGCCTCCCAAGTTCAAGCAATTCTCCAGTCTCAGCCACCCAAGTAGCTGGGATTACAGGTGCATGTCACCACACCCAGATAATTTTTGCATTTTTAGTAGAGATGGGGTTTCACATGTTGGCCAGGCTCGTCTCAAACTTCCGACCTCAGGTGATCCGCTCACCTCGGTCTCCCAAAGTGCTGAGATTACTGGCATGAGCCACTGTGCCTGGCCCACCCCCTTGCCACTTTTTTTTTTCTTAATTTTCAGTGGTTGTTTTATCTTGTCTAATTGAGTAGTCATGGAAATAGTTTTATTTTCACCATGTGTTTAATGATGAATATATATTTGCTCTGTGTGAAAGAAATACTTTTGTGATTTGAAGATAATTTATGAAAAGATTTATGATTCTGTATTTTTTCAGATTTATTTTGAGAAAAATTAATTGTAAAAACACATAACATAAAATTTACCATCTTAAGTCTATTGAAGTGTACATTTCAGGGCCAGGCATGGTTGTGGCTTACATGTGTAATCCCAGAATTTGGGGATGTTAAGGCAGGAGGATTGCTTGATCCCAAAAGTTTGAGACCAGCCTGGGCAACATATGGAGATTCCCTCTCTACAATTTTTTTTTTTTTTTTTAAACCCAGGCATGGTTGGGTGCAACTGTGGTCCCAGCTCTTTGAAAGATTGAGAGAGGAAGATTACTTGAGTCTGGGAATTTGAGGCTACACTTACCCATAATTCTGCCACTGCACTCTGCCTTGCATGACAGAATGAGACCCTGTCTCAAAAAAAAGCTGTACATATCAGGCATGTTAAGTATATTCACATTGTTATGCAAAAGACTTCTGAAAATTTTACATCTTGTAAAACTAAAACTCAATATCCATTAAGTAACAGCTGAACATTTTACCCTTTCTCCAGCCCTTGACAAATATCCTTCTACTTTCTGTTTTTATGAGTGTGACTACTTAAGATATCTCCTATAAATGAGATCATATAGTATCCATCATTTTGTTACTGGCTTATTTCAGGTGACATAATATTGTCAAAATTTGTCTTAAAGTGTGTCAAGATTTTTTTTAGGGCTGAATAATATTCCACTGTACTTATATGTTACATTTGTTGATGTATTTATAAGTCAAGAAAGGGTAGCTTCAGTCTTTTGGGTTTTGTGAATACTGGTACAGTAAACATCAGTGTTCAGATATGCCTTCTAGGTCCTACATTGCAGAGTTTGCATATCGATTTACAAATTGAATTGTATTTAATAATTCCATTTTTTTTTTTTTTTTTTTTTTTGAGACAGAGTCTCGCTCTGTCACCCAGGCTGGAGTGCAGTGGCCGGATCTCAGCTCACTGCAAGCTCCACCTCCCGGGTTCATGCCATTCTCCTGCCTCAGCCTCCCGAGTAGCTGGGACTACAGGCGCCTGCCACCTCGCCCGGCTAAGTTTTTGTATTTTTAGTAGAGACGGGGTTTCACTGTGTTAGCCAGGATGGTCTCAATCTCCTGACCTCGTGATCCGCTCGTCTCGGCCTCCCAAAGTGCTGGGATTACAGGCTTGAGCCACCGCGCCCGGCCCAGATTTAATGTTTTTAAAAAATTGATAGTGGCCATTCTAATTGGTTTGAGTTGATTTTTTCACGTGATTTTTATGCATTTCTGTACAAATGTAATTTCCTGTGTCCTTTCAAACGCTTTTTCCCATTTTTGTATTTTTTTGATGAAAACGAATTTCAATTATTAGTCCATTTAAGACTTGTTTATATATTCTCAGTATTAACTGCCATAGACCTTGCTTGACTGAACAAAGGAGGATGAATGCGGGAATAAAGACAAAAACAAAAGAGTATATTTGGAAGAAGGGGTCAGGGGGCTCCTTGCTTCTAGTGAACAAGGGTCCTGAACTTCCATAGCCCTTGGTATTTATTGAGTAAGAGAGAGAGGGAGAAGGGAGAAGGGGGTGGTTGTCAGTCACTTAGGGCAGGCTTGCACGACTGCATTCTTTGAACAGTAGTCTCCAGATATTCCAGTAGATAACCTCAAGGAGCACGGCACGGCACCAGGGAGTGACTGCCCTCAGCAAACCTTCTGGTGGCAGGCACAGATGTGAATTTGCCTACATCCTGCACTCATGATAAACAGTTTGCTGTTTGATCACATAGCCTTCAGTGGAATGCTGAGTTGGTCATGACCCTCGGGCCTTTAGCTCCCTACAGTTAACTCTTATCACATATAATTTGCAAATATTTTTGCTTATTTTCTACAAGGTATTATCACTCTAATGTTTTTTTGATGTGTGGAAATTTTGAAGTGTAGTGTAGTTACTTTTTTCTTTGTTGTTCATGCATTTAATGTCATATCAAAAAAAAATGGTGCCAAGACCAACATCACGTCATTTCTCTTTCTTTCCTAAGAGATTTGTTAGTAATTTTTATATGTTTAAGTATTTTATTTAAAATATTTTTTGTATATGATACAAAGAAAGAATCCAGCTTTATCAGTGTTGGTGTCCAGTTTTCAACATGATTTTTTGAAGAGATTGTCTTTTCTCTATTGTGTGCTCATGGCAACGTTGTAAAAGATTATTTAATCATATACCGAAGAGTGTATTTCTGGGCTGTCTATTCTGTTTTTTCATCTGTTTATCTGTGTTTGTGTCAGTACCACCTTATATTTGTAGCTATTAATATATTTTAAAATCCAGATATATAACACCTCCTTGTTCTTTTTCATGAGTGTTTGGCTCTAGTTTATAATCAAATTAAAAAATTTTAAACAATATTCTTGTAAAAATTGTGCTTTGGGGATTTTTATAGAAATTATATTGAATGTATTCATCACCGTAAGTTGTATAGACATCTTTGAAAAATTAAATTTTTGGACCCTTGAGTAAAACTATGTTGAAGAGTATGTGTTATTTTCATATATATTTGGATGTGCCAGTTTTACTTGTGCTCTCAATTTCCAGTTTCATTCAGTTTTAGTCAGAAAACATTCGGTGTATAATTTTTATTTTCTTGCATTTATTTGTTGTTGTTGTTGTCAATTTGAGACAGGATCTCTTTCTGTTACCGAGACTGGAGTGCAGTTACTGCAGCCTCAACCTTCGGGGCTCAAGTGCTCCTTTCACCTCAGCCTCCTGAGTAGCTGGGACTACAGAGATACACTACCATGCCTGGCTAATTTATTGATTATTTGTAGGGACAGAGTACTACTATGTTGCCTAGGCTGGTCTCAAACTTCTGACCCGAAGAGATCCTCCCATCTTGGTCTCCCAAAGTGTTGAAATTATAGGCATGAGCCACAGCACCCACCTGGTATTCTTAATAAGACTTGTTGTGTATCCTAACAGAATACACCAGGTGCAAATAAGAATATTGTGTATTTTCTTGCTTTTAACTGGAAATTTTTTACATGTCTGTCAAGACTTGTTGGTCTATGATATAACCTAAATGTTCACAATCCCCAAATATTATGCTGCAATGCAGTCCTCAATGTTGGATGCAGAACCTGGTGGGAGGTGTTACGGCTTGACATCAACCTCTTGGTAAACAAAAACTTTACCCTCTGTTAATTTAAATGAGAACTGGTTCATTATTTCACACTTGCTCTGTCCCTTGCCATGTGGTATGTTCAGTTACTCTTTGCATTTCACCATGATTGTAAGCTTTGTGAAACCCTCACCAGAAGCCAACGTTGGCACACACTTCTTGTACAGTCTGCCAAAGTGTGTACCAAATAACTTTTTTTCTTTTTTTCTTTCCTTTTTTTCTTTTTTTCTTTTTTTTTTTTTTTGAGACATAGTCTCACTCTGTCACCTAGGCTGGACTGCAGTGGCACAATCTTGGCTCACTGCAGCCTCTGCCTCACTGGTTCAAGTGATTCTCCTGCCTCAGCCTCCTGAGTAGCTGGGATTACAGGCATGCACCACCATGCCTGGCTAATTTTGTATTTTTAGTAGAGACAGGGTTTCACCATGTTGGTCAGGCTGGTCTCAAACTCCTGACCTCAGTTGATTCGCCTGTCTTGGCCTCCCAAAGTGCTGTGATTACAGGCATGAGCCACCGTGTCCTGCCAACCTTTTTTCTTTATAAATTATCTGCTCTCAGGTGTACGTCTATATGCAAAATAATTGAAGTTGGCAATTTACTTTTAAAGGTATTATGTTATATTGGGGAGCAGAAAGATCTGTGTTGGGTAAATGTAACAGACTTTTCTTTCTATGTGGCTCTTTGCATTCTGCTCACACACTTAACTAATTTATAAATTTTCCACAAATGTATTTTGGTCAATGTGGTTTTGTTACATTTATATTTCTATTAAGAAATTAGGGCCTTTGGGCTGGGCACGGTGGCTCATGCCTGTAATCCCAGCATTTTGGGAGGCTGAGGTGGGCAGATCACGAGGTCAGGAATTTGAGACCAGCCTGGCCAACATGGTGAAACCCCATTTCTACTAAAAATACAAAAATTAGCTGGGCATGGTGGTGCATGCCTGTAATCCTAGCTACTCAGGAGGCTGAGGCAAAAGAATTGCTTGAATCTGGGAGGCAGAGGTTGCAGTGAGCTGAGATCACGCTGCTGCAGACCAACCCAAGTGACAGATTGAGACTCCATCTCAGAAAAAAAAAAAAAAGAAGAAATTAGGGCCTTTGGTATTTTGCTATGCCATCTTGCTTGTGTAATTTGTATAATGGTATAGGTTGGATTTGTAAAGTATATTTAGAGTCTGTCAAGTGAAGTCGTTTGTTATTTTTATTTCTTTCAGTTACTTGTTCTCATTTTGCCCAAGACTTTTCACCAGAGCAGAACATAAAAGATTCTTTCCAAAAAGTGACACTGAGAAGACATGGAAAATGTGAACATGAGAATTTACAGTTAAGAAAATGTGGTAAAAGTGTGGATGAGTGCAAGGTGCAAAAAGGAGGTTACAATGGACTTAACCAATGTTTGCCAGCTACCCAGAGCAAACTATTTCATTGTGATGAATATATGAAAATCTTTCATAAATTTTCAAATTTAAATGGACATAAGATAAGACACACTGGAAAAAAACCTTTTAAATGTAAAGAATTTGGCAAATCATTTTGCATGTTTTCAAACCTAACTCAACGTAAAATAACTTGTACTAGAGTAAATTTCTACAAATGTGAAGACTGTGGAAAAGCCTTTAATGGATCCTTAATCTTTACTAAACATAAAAGAATTCATAATGGAGAGAAACCGTACAAATGTGAAGAATGTGGCAAAGCCTTTAACCTGTCATCACACATTACAACACATAAAATAATTCATACTGGAGAGAATCCCTACAAACATGAAGAATGTGACAAAGCCTTTAATCAGTCCTCAACCCTTACTACACATAAGATAATTCATACTAGAGAGAAACTCAATGAATATAAGGAATATGGCAAAGCTTTCAACCAGCCCTCACACCTCACCAGACATAAGATAATTCATACTGGAGAGAAAGCCTACAAATGTGAAGAATGTGGTAAAGCCTTTAACCAGTCCTCACACCTTACCAGACATAAGATAATTCATACTGGAGAGAAGCCCTACAAATGTGAAGAATGTGGCAAAGCCTTTAGACAGTCCTCACACCTTACTACACATAAGATGATTCATACTGGAGAGAAACCCTACAAATGTGAAGAATGTGGCAAAGCTTTTAACAAGTCTTCACACCTTACTAGACATAAGAGCATTCATGCTGGAGAGAAACCCTACCAATGTGAAAAATGTGGCAAAACTTCTAACCAATCCTCAAACCTTACTGAACATAAGAATATTCATACTGAAGAGAAACCATACAAATGTGAAGAATGTGGCAAAGCCTTTAAGCAGTTCTCAAACCTTACTACACATAAAAGAATTCATACTGGAGAGAAACCCTACAAATGTGAAGAATGTGGCAAAGCTTTTAACCAGTCCTCAATTCTTACTACACATAAGAGAATTCATACTGGAGAGAAATCCTACAAATGTGAAGAATGTGGCAAAGCTTTCTATCGATCCTCAAAACTTACTGAACATAAGAAAATTCATACTAGAGAGAAACGCTACACATGTGAAGAATGTGGCAAAGCCTTTAACCATTCCTCACACCTTACTACACATAAAGTAATTCATACTGGAGAGAAATTCTACCAATGTGAAGAATGTGGTAAAGCCTTTAACCAGTCCTCACACCTTACTAGACATAAGAGAATTCATACTGGAGAGAAACCCTACCAATGTGAAAAATGTGGCAAAGCTTTTAACCAGTCCTCAAATCTTACTGTACATAAGAAAATTCATACTGGTGAGAAACTCTACAAACCTAAAAGATGTAACAGTGGTTTTGAAAACACCTCAAATTTTTCTAAACATAAAAGAAATTATACTGGAGAGAAATCTTAGAAATCTGAAGAATGTAACAAAACCTTTAAAGGTTGTCACACTTCATTGTACATAAGATAATTCATGCTAAAAACCGTAGTGTGAAGAATGTGGCAAAACTTGTAACCAATGCTCACACTTTATTGCACAGGAAACGATTTGTACTAGAAAAAAAATGTCAAATATACAGAATGTGAAAAAGCCATTAATACCTGTTCACATCTCAGCATCAGAGAGTTCATACTTAATAAAAGCATTATACATGCAATTACGTCAAAAGTCTTTCAGAAAATATAAGCCTCTAAAGTGAAGAGTATTCATTTTGACGACATACATTATGAACATAAAGCGGGTTGTAGTTAGGCAGGAATTCAGACCCAACATGGCGATATCACCTGGCATGGCAGGCCCTCTGTTAGGACTCCCTGCCCTTCACTTCCTGCTAAGACTCAGGGTGCAAAAAAAGCCCGCACCCGCCAAAGAACCCCCGCTCTGCGTCAGCTCCTGAACATGTTATTCCCCAGAAATCGAAACCTACCTCAAGAAAGCTGAAACCTACAAACCCCGCCTACCTCACCCTACAAAAGGCCCCGGATACTCGCCCCAAGCGCGACTTCCTCGGCCCTCCTGCTAGAGGACTGGTTAACCTCTCCCATGAGCCCAATAAAGGCTGCCTTTGTTCTCATATGCCTGGTGTCTTCTTGCTTGGCTCCCTCATTTACATTACATTGCTGCTGAAAGCCTGGGAGGAAGCTTCCCCCAGTCCCCCGCCTGTCCGGGTAGGCTCTCCTCTCCTCTGAGCCGGGACCTCCTCTCTGCGCCGGGAGCCGTTTTCACCAAAATCAAGACTTGATTCGATCACTGCTGGGTAAGTTTTCCCCTGTCCTTCAGGCACCCTCCGGGAATCCCTGTCTGAAACGCGCGGCCACGTCAGGGGCTCCCTCCGGTCAACTGTGACCTCGGCACCGGGGACTAGGAGACGTCCAACCTCCCCGGAAGCCACCATAGCCGCACTCCATGTGGCAGTGAGAGGACGCTCCTGCTGCCTCCGGACTGCCTGCCTCAGGACCATGAGGGCTGCCCAGTCCAAACCAGACCCAAAATGCCCTCTGGGGTGCCTCTTGGCTAATTTCTAGACTTTAGGTCTCAGCCAAGACCTAAAAGGAAAGCCGCTTATTTTCTTCTGCACAGTGGCATGGCCGCAGTATAAATTGGATAACTAGTCTCAGTGGCCTGCAGAGGGCACTCTAGACTTTACCATTCTCACGGATCTGACCAACTTCTGCAAGAGACTAGGCAAATGGTCTGAAGTACCCTGTGTTCAGGCCTTTTGGGACTTGCGTTCACACCCGGTCATCTGGGCCCGATGTTCGTTGCCCCAGGTCTTGCTGGTGAAATCTACTCCCTCAAGCAAGGAGAAGGACAATTCTTCCTCCTCCTCTTAGCCTCCTGATACTCTTTCCCTGCCCCCTCTTCGGTCCCCCGCCCAACCTCCCCCTTACCCTGACCCCTCTTCTCCGTCCTCGTCGGCACCACCACTTCCCCCCACCCCTCCTGTGTCCCCACCAAACCTGACAGACCCTGTCTCTCCTACCTCCTCCTCCTCCTCCTCCTCCTCGCCAGTCTCAGCTCATATCTAGTCCAGGAGTGACCTCCTGTGCCCCTTGCAGGAAGTGGCAGGCGCGGAAGGAGTGGTCTGGGTCCATGTGCCAGTTCTCGCTGGCAGACCTGTCTACAGTTGAAGAGTGTGCAGGCTCAACCCTACCCATTGATTTTATACAATTATTTGACTGGAAAATAAGTATTTTGATAATTTACTCTAAATCAAGACACTAGATTTGCAATCTGCAGTCTTTCAATATTAGAGCAAGTCAGAGGGCCAGACGCGGTGGTTCATGCCTGTAATCCCAGCACTTTGGGAGGCCAAGGTGGGTTGATCACAAGGTCAGGAGTTCGAGACCACTTTGGCCAATATGGTGAAACCCCGTCTCTACGAAAACTACAAAAATTAGCCGGGCATGGTGGTGTGCGCCTGTAATCCCAGCTACTCGGGAGGCTGAGGCAGAAGAACTGCTTGAACCCAAGAGGCAGAGGTTGCAGCACTACTGCACTCCAGCCGGAACAACAGAGCAAGACTCTGTCTCAAAAAAAAAAAAAAAAAAGAAGCAAATCAGGGAAGGGCAATGTGTGTATATAGTATGCATTTTCCTACCTGTCAAAATTCTCCTTGTATTGCCTTGACTACTTTAGTAAGCCACTTACTAAAATCCTTTAGCCAGGATTCTAAATTTCAAAATGTCAAAAACATACTGATTGAGAAAAACGAAAATCTTGTTTTTGCTTCTGGTTAGTAATCTAGCCATTTCAAAAAGCAGGCAACTATGCCAAGCCTTTGGGGAAAAAAAGTGTTTTAGATTATTTATTCCACTTCAAATCTTTTGTTACTTCTCGCATGTTAATTTAAAAGAAACTATCAACATAACTCTTCATGCACTCAAGAAACATTCATATTAAGGTGCTTAAAGTTCAATATTGTATTACAGTATAGTAGAATGCTCCATAATTAGCAGAAGTACTTTTTTTTTTTTTTTTTTGAGATGGAATCTCGCTCTGTCGCCCAGGCTGGAGTGCAGTGGCCAGATCTCAGCTCACTGCAAGCTCCGCCTCCCGGGTTTACGCCATTCTCCTGCCTCAGCCTCCCCAGTAGCTGAGACTACAGGCGCCTGCCACCTCGCCCAGCTAGTTTTTTGTATTTTGTAGTAGAGACGGGGTTTCACCGTGTTAGCCAGGATGGTCTCGATCTCCTGACCTCGTGATCTGCCCGTCTCGGCCTCCCAAAATCCTGGGATTACAGGCTTGAGCCACTGCGCCTGGCCAGAAGTACATTTTTAATAAATTTATGATGTTTTCAAGGTTTTTTGTTTGTTTGTTTTGAAATAGAGTCACTGTCACCTAGGATGGAGTGCAATGATGTGATCTTGGCCCACTGCAACCTCTGCCTCCCAGGTTCAAGCAATTCTCCTGCCTCAGCCTCCTGAGTATCTGCGATTACAGGTGCCTGCCACTGCGCCTGGCTAATTTTTGTAGTTTTTTTAGAGACAGGGTTTCACCATCGTGGCCAGGCTGGTTTTGAACTCCTTACCTCTTGATCCACCTGCCTCAGCCTCCCAAAGTGCTGGGATTACAGGCGTGAGTCACTGCGCCTGGTCATTTTCAGGGTTTTTAAATTGTGAAAACAAATAATTAGGTATGCTTTTTCATAATAAGGTCAATTTTAGCAGGGTACTCACTCATCTCCATAGTATTTCTGTAATGAATAGTGTAAAACTGTTCCACTAGAATGCTGATTTAACCAGAATGAGTTCAGACTTGTTGGTAGACTGTTGGTATTCCAGAGGCTGATCATTCACTAAGGCTTACTAAATGCTGCCTAAAAATGCCAGTAAGCACTTTTAACCAGGTTTCCTCTTTTCTCCCATTGATGTGGTCATGTTGTGGTCTCTTCTGTTTATCATAAGCTATTCCAGATTAGAAGTGATTATCTCTTGCACAAATGAGACCTCTTTTTTTCCCTTTTCCATGGGATCCTCCTGTTCTCCCTGCTTGAAGCAACATGTAGGAGGCAGATATAATGACAATATACAAATATATTTCCTTCCATGTTGCCACTATGAGCAGATTACAACATGGCCCAGCTGGAAATCACTTACTTCCAGGCCAGGGAGTTTTTTTCTATGATGTGTCTCTTTCTATTAAAAGCACCTCTGATTTAGTTTATCCAATAGTAACCTAATTTCATGAGTGATTTCCCACCACAGTCACACATTGTTTTTTACAAGAAAAGAAAAGATTACACAGCAGGTGTACAACAAACTGAGAATCTTGAGGATAATCTTAGCATTTTTTGTTCCCAACTGAATAGACCTTTTATTTATTTATTTATTTATTTTTTATACTTTAAGTTCTAGGGTACATGTGCACAATGTGCAGGTTTGTTACATATGTATACGTGTGCCATGTTGGTGTGCTGCACCCATTAACTTGTCATTTACATTAGGTGTATCTCCTAATGCTATCCCTCCCCCCACCCCCTCCCCACAATAGGACCTGGTGTGTGATGTTCCCCTTCCTGTGTCCAAGTGATCTCAATGTTCTATTCCCACCTATGAGTGAGAACATGAGGTGTTTGGTTTTCTGCTCTCGCAATAGTGTGCTGAGAATGATGGTTTCCAGCTGCATCCATGTCCCTACAAAGGACACAAACTCATCCTTTTTTATGGCTACATAGTATTCCATGGTGTATATGTGCCACATTTTCTTAATCCATTCTGTCACTGATGGACATTTGGGTTGATTCCAAGTCTTAACTATTGTGAATAATGCTGACCTTTTTTTTTTTTTTTTTTTTGAGATGGAGTCTCACTCTGTCACCCAGACTGAAGTGCAGTGGGACCATGTTGGCTCACTGCAACCTCCATCTCCTGGGTTCAAGCAATTCTCTTGCCTCAGCCTCCTGAGTAACTGAGATTACAGGTGCCATTACCACACCTGGGTAATTTTGTATATATATATATTTTTAGCAGAGACAGAGTTTCATCATGTTGGCCAGGCTGGTCTCAAATTCCTGACCTCAGGTGATCCACCCACCTCGGCCTCCCAAAGTGCTGAGATTACAGGCATGAGCCACGGTGCCTGGCCCTAAATAGACATTTTTTTTTTTTTTTTTTTTTTGAGACGGAGTCTCGCTCTGTTGCCCAGGCTGGAGTGCAGTGGCCGGATCTCAGCTCACTGCAAGCTCCGCCTCCCGGGTTCGGGCCATTCTCCTGCCTCAGCCTCCTGAGTAGCTGGGACTACAGGCGCCCGCCACCTCGCCCGTCTAGTTTTTTGTATTTTTTAGTAGAGACGGGGTTTCACCGTGTTAGCCAGGATGGTCTCGATCTTCTGACCTAGTGATCCACCCGTCTCGGCCTCCCAAAGTGCTGGGATTACAGGCTTGAGCCACCGCGCCCGGCCCTAAATAGACTTTTAAAAGTATTTCAGTTGCTTTTGTTATCTCAGTAAGCAGACATCATCTGCAAATGATAGTTAACTACTTTCCAGTTATATTTATTGCAAATATT
Organism: Macaca thibetana thibetana; assembly: GCF_024542745.1. Lineage (NCBI taxonomy): Eukaryota > Metazoa > Chordata > Mammalia > Primates > Cercopithecidae > Macaca > Macaca thibetana. The sequence goes on from NC_065596.1 coordinate 1,371,100, forward strand.
AGCTATTGTTTTCTGGCTTATTTATGTACCTTTTTTTTTATCTTCATACTCACTTAGAACAATAAAAATGCATCCAATTATTTAATTTTTGTAAAATGTTTATTTAAAAATGAGTGTTAAAAATTATTTTGTCTTTTCTGCTTGAAGAGGGTTTTTATTGTTATACTGAAGAGGGTTATCTCTGGATACCAAGCTGCCTTTGGTTTTTGTTTTTGTTTTCCTGATGGAGTCTTGCTCTGTCACCAGGCTAGAGTGCAGTGGCATGATCTCGGCTCACTGCAACCTCTGCCTCCTGGGTTCAAGCGACTCTCCTGTCTCAGCCTCCTGAGTAATTGGGACTACAGGTGCATGCCATCTCACCCAGCTAATTTTTGTATTTTTCATAGTGATGGGAGTTCACCATGTTAGTCAGGCTGACCTCATGATCCGCCTGCCTTGGCCTCCCAAAGTGCTGGATTACAGGCGTGAGCCACAGCTCCCAACCTCTGTTTGTGTTTTAATACTGGCTTCGCTAGTGTGACCAAGTCCCTTCTCACAGTGGCTTTGTTTCTTCCTCTGTAAAATGAGAATAATAATAAGACCTATGTTATTAAGTTACTGTGAAAATTGAATTCAGTAACACATACATAGTGTTACAATTAGTGATCAGTATAAATTAGCTACTTTTAATGAGATATTTATATGCTGAAAATTACACTAACATATGCTTTAACGTAGAAATATTCTTTCGTAACATGAGTTTTTCCACCAACAGATAAATATATATTAAAATTAATTCTTCTAAAAATGTAGTATAAGCCATGGAACACTATTCAGCCTTAAAAGTGGGTAAATCTCATCATTTGAATCAACAGAAATAAATTTAGAAGACATTGTGCTGCATGAAATAAGCCAGACATAAGTAGACAAGTACTGCAAGATGTATTTATATGTTAAACCTAAGAAAGTTTAACTCAAAAAAGCAGAAAGTGGAATAATAGTTATCAGAGGCTGGGGGTGGTGGGAAAGAAATAAGAGAGTTGTGGCCAGGCGCAGTGTCTCATGCCTGTAATACCAGCAGTTCCGGAGGTCAAGGTGGCCAGATCACCTTAGGTCGGGAGTTTGAGACCAGCCTGACCAACATGGAGAAAGCCCATCTCTACTAAAAATTAGCCGTGCGTGGTGACGTGCACCTGTAATCCCAGCTACTCAGGAGGCTGAGGCAGGAGAATCGCTTAAACCCAGGAGGCGGAGGTTGTAGTGAGCTGAGACTGTACCACTACACTCCAGCCTGAGCAACAGAGTGAGACTGTCTCAGAAAAAAAAAAAAAAAAAATGCTAACTGATGTAATTCTCTCACCTGTGGAGAGTGTATGCCTCTTATTTTAATTAATCTGAAAGTTACATTACTAAATAAATTTTCTAGTTAAAACCAATTTTCTGTGCAATAAAAAGTATCAACTTTTAAATTAGAACCTACAAAGTACCATGTAAAATGTCATGGCATAAAGACAGCAATAAGAAAACTGTCATCATAACACAGTAAATAAAGAAGGACTGTGATGCATACATTCTTGGAATCCACATAATAAGACAAACAAAACTGAGAATAATTAGGAAAGGAAAAAGTTAGAATTTATATTTAAATTCAGCAAGAGTCAGTTTTGCAGCGTGGAAAAAAATATCCTCTCCACGTGAAGAATAAATGTTATTTCTTCACCGTTGCTATTTTTCATCCCTGACTTGAAGTTACAAACTAACTCCACCAGGAATAATTATGGCTTATTATAAAGCATCTGTGACACAGCAAGCACGGTCATGTTTGTTTGCTGCATTTATGTATAGAAACGTACTCCTGAAGTCTCACTAGTACTTACCTAAACAAATTGGCTCAATCAATCAATAAATTTACTTATGTCATTTATAAAAAGTGAAAGGAACAATAACTAAAGAAATGTAGGCTTATATAGGGTTCTCCAATTAATAAATGAAAATGGAACGTTCCAACTAAATAAAATATAAATTAATGTATTAGTCCATTTTCATGCTGCTGCTGATAAAGACATACCCAAGACTGGGCAATTTACAAAAGAAGGAGGTTTATTGGACTTACAGTTCCATGTGACTTGGGAAGCCTCACAATCATGATGGAAGGCAAGGAGGAGCAAGTCACTTCTTACATGGATGGCAGCAGGCAAAGAGAGACCTTGTGAAGAGAAACTTTGGTTTTTAAAACCATCACATTTCATGAAACCCATTCACTGTCATGAGAACAGCACAGAAAAGATGCTGTTCAATCATCTATGATTCAGTGATTCAATACTCTCCCACTGAGTCCCTCCCACAAGAGGGAGGAATTATGGGAGCTACAAGATGAGATTTGCGTGTGGACACAGAGCCAAACTATATCATTCTGCCCCTGGCCTCTCCCAAATCTCATATATTCACGTTTCAAAACCAGTCATACCTTCCCAGTAGTCCCCCAAAGTTTTAACTCATTTCAGCATAAATTCAAAAGTCCACGGTTTAAAGTCTCATTTGAGACCAGACAAGTCCCTTCCACCTGTGAGCCAGTAAAATCAAAATCAAGTTCGTTACTTCCTAGATACAATGGAAGTAAAGGCATTGGGTAAATATAGCCATTCCAAATGAGAGAAATTGGTCAAAATAAAGGGACTGAAGGCCCCATGCAAGTCCAAAATCCAGTGGGGTGGTCAAATCTTTTTTTTTTTTTTTTTTTTTTTTTGAGATGGAGTCTCGCTCTGTCGCCCAGTCTGGAGTGCAGTGACCGGATCTCAGCTCACTGCAAGCTCCGCCTCCCAGGTTCACGCCATTCTCCTGCCTCAGCCTCCTGAGTAGCTGGGACTACAGGCGCCCGCCACCTCGCCCAGCTAGTTTTTTGTATTTTTTAGTAGAGGGTTTCACCGTGTTAGCCAGGATGGTCTCGATCTTCTGACCTCGTGATCCACCAGTCTCGGCCTCCCAAAGTGCTGGGATTACAGGCTTGAGCGCCACGCCCAGCCCAGGGGTGGTCAAATCTTTTTTTTTTTTTTTTTTTTTTTTTTTTGAGACGGAGTCTTGCTCTGTCGCCCAGGCTGGAGTGCAGTGGCCAGATCTCAGCTCACTGCAAGCTCCGCCTCCCAGGTTCCCGCCATTCTCCTGCCTCAGCCTCCCGAGTAGCTGGGACCACAGGCGCCGCCACCTCGCCCGGCTAATTTTTTGTGTTTTTAGTAGAGACGGGGTTTCGCCGTGTTAGCCAGGATGGTCTCGATCTCCTGACCTTGTGATCCGCCCGTCTCGGCCTCCCAAAGTGCTGGGATTACAGGCTTGAGCCACCGCGCCCGGCCGGTCAAATCTTAAAGCTCCAAAATGATCTCCTTTGACTTCATGTCCCACATCCAGATTATGCTAATGCAAAATATGGATTCCCATTGTCTTGGGCAGCTACACCCTTGTGGCTTTGCAGAGTACAGCCTCTCTCTGCTGCTTTCATGGGCTGGCACTGAGTGTCTGTGGCTTTTCCAGGTGCACAGTGCAAGCTGTCGGTGAATCTACAATTCTGGGGTCTGGAAGATGGTGGCCCTCTTCTCACAGCTCCATTAGATGGTACCTCAGGAGGGACTCTGTGTGGGGGCTCTGACCCCACATTTTCCATCCACACTGCCCTAGCAGAGGTTCTCCATGAAGGGCCTGCCCCTACAGTAGTCTTTTGTCTGGGCATTCAGGGATTTCCATACATCTTCTGAAATCTACGTAGAGGTTCCTAAACCTCAGTTCTTGACTTCTGTGCACCTGCAGGCTCAACACCACATGGAAGCTGCTGAGGCTTGGGGAGTCCACCCTCTAAAGGCACAGCCTGAGCTGTACATTGGCCCCTTTCAGCTGTGGCTGGAGCAACTGGGACACAGGGCACCAAGTTCCTAGGCTGGAAACAGCACGGGAACCCTGGGCCCAGACTATAAAACCATTTTTTCCTCCCGGACCTCCAGGCACCTGATGGGAGAGGCTGCCATGAAAGTCTCTGACATGGCCTGGAGACATTTTCCCCATGGTCTGGGGATTTACATTAGGCTCCTTGCTACTTATGCAAATTTCTGCAGCCAGCTTGTATTTCTCCCCAGAAAATGGGTTTTTCTTTTCTATCGCATAGTCAGGCTGCAAATTTTCCAAACTTTTATGCTCTGCTTCCCTTATAAAACTGAATGCCTTTAACAGTATACAAGTCACCCCTTGAATGCTTTTGTGCTTAGAAATTTCTTCTGCCAGACACTCTAAATCATCTTTCTGAAGTTCAAAGTTTCACAAATCTCTAGGGCAGGGGCAAAATGCCACCAGTCTCTTTGTTAAAACATAACAAGAGTCACCTTTACTCCAGTTCCCAACAAGTTCCTCATCCCCATCTGAGGCCACCTCAGCCTGGACCTTATTGTCCATATCACTATCAGCATTTTGGACAAAGTCATTCAACAAGTCTCTAGGAAGTTCCAAACTTTATTACACCTTCCTGTCTTCTTCTGAGCCATCCAAACTGTTTTAACCACTGCCTGTTACCCAGTTCCAAAGCTGCTTCTACATTTTTGGGTATCCTTTTAGCAGTGCCCCACTCTACTGGTACCAATTTACTGTATTCGTTCATTTTCATGCTGCTGATAAAGGTATACCTGAAACTGGCGATAAAAAGTTTTAAGTGGACTTACAGTTCCACATGGCTGGGGAGACCTCAGAATCATGGTGGGAGGTGAAAGGCACTTCTTACATGGTGGCAGCAGGAGAAAAATGAGGAAGAAGTGAAAGCAGAAACCCCTGATGAACCCATCAGATATGGTGAGGCTTAATCACTATCACAAGAATAGCACAGGAAAGACTGGTCGCCATGATTTAATTACCTCTCACTGGGTCCCTCTCACATGTGGGAATTCTGGGAGATATAATTCAAGTTGTGATTTAGATGGGGACACAGCCAAACGATATCACTGATGTTTATTCTGAATTAACACATCCCTTCCTAATAAGGGGTGGGGCATTCAGGAGAAAATCAAAGTCTCTGAAGAGCAGCTTAAAGGATAGGTAAAGCATGGTGGGTCAAAACAGAGTTAGCATTCTGGAAGGAATTTAATCTTACTTGCCACGTCAAGGGTTACCCAAGGCTCCTCCATAGATACAGTTAGTTGTCCAACAGGAGCTGTGGCAGAAGGTCTCAGTCCCGTCGCTCTTGGGCTTACCTGGCTATTTCAGCCATCTTGGGTTTGGGTGCTGATGGATCCCTTCAGAATGCTGGGCAATCCCTTTCCCAATGGCCAGTTTTCTTACAATGTGCCCACTGATTTATGCCCAAGGCATGGTGACTCAGATGCCCAGCTTTGGGCTTCCCACCTTTCAGCTTCCCTTGTTCAGGCCAAGAACCAGGAGGCAACCCCATGTTTGAGGTGAGCTTAAGGCTGCAGCCAAGAGCCATACTTGTGGGAGGTCCTGCTTGCACTTTCTGCTTTTCTGCTTTGTCCCTGTTATCAAAAACTAAAAATTCCATAACCAAAGCTGTTCCTTAGAAGTTTGGGGATCCATAGCTGCTTTTAATAGTTTTCTGTGGATATCAGGGGCAGACTGGGTTATAAAATGTACTCCCAGAAGGGTTCATCTTTCCCTTGAGGCAGGATCAATGTTAGTATATTTCCCGATTGCCTCAACTAAATGCCCTTGAACAAAGTTGGATTCTCATCTTTGCCCGCAGAAACTTCCTTAACTTTTTTATAGTCAATAGGCTTTTTCAAACATTTCTTCATCCCTTTCAAAAAACAAGTGACCATATGCTCTCTTCACCCCAAGTCCTCACTGCCTCTTTGATAGTTCCCTTCTGGATCTTGATCTTGAACTGCTAAACCTCTTGCCTGATATATATTATGGTTCAAGTTGCAAGCCAATACCTCATCTGCATGGGCCCTAACTGTCCCCAAAATGCATTCTCTTTTACTCTTTTACTGTACAACACAGAGACAACAAAACGTGCAGATCCTGCCCAGTTAAACTGTAGGTCAGAGTTAATTTCTCAAACTCATCTAGGAATTTTCCTGGATCTTCAGAGAAATGACCAAACTTCTCTTTACATAGAGCCAAATCAGACATAGAAAAGGGGACATGTCCACTCACAGTGCCTTCTTCCCCATTTGCCACCTCTGTAAGTGGACAAAGATTTCCCTTTGGAGGTTGATAGGCAGCTCCACTATGAATAGTACTCACTGAGCTCAGTTACCCAGGGAGTGGTGGGTATACAGAGGGACTAGATGGGAAAGGAGGAGCAGATGAAGGATTCTCAACAGAACTTTCAGGTGGACTAGAGGAAGAAAGGACTGACACATCTGAACCTTTAGAGCTGACAGAAGAAGGGTCTGCTCCACTCAAAACTGCCTGCTGAACCGGGGGTCGGGGATGCTTGCATTAAAGGATCATCTTGCATGTCTAGTTCTTTTTCTTCTTTTTCTCTCATCAAACATGTTTCACATTATCCAACTAACATAAGTGAGCCAAGCCATGAATCTTAAACCACAAATGAACCTTGCCAAAAATGTCGAATAAGGCAAAGGAAATGAAGAAGATTTAGATGGGAATGACCAGAGCAAGCAGGTTCTGGGCAATAGTGACTGTGTGGATTAAATAAGCAGAGTTGGTTTGCCTGAATCCAAGAAAAGAAAGAATCGCATTTTTCGTGTGCAAAATGAAATAAAACAGCAAGGACAGAAGTCCCCTGATTTCCATCCCAGTGCTTCTCGATCACAGTCGCTATAGCAGCAAGAAAATATAACCACATCTATGTAATTTTATTGCTCATAGCTGTTAAATACTAAATCAGCAATTTTAGAGATGGTGCCTTCAATACTTTTTGTTCTCAAAGTTTCACAAGCAAAAGGACGGAAATCAGGAGGTACATAGAAAAAGAGTAAGTTAACATCCCTAAGATCAGTTAAAGTCTCCTGAAAATGACGGTGAAAGCCGGGCATGGTGGATCACACCAGTAATCCCAGCACTTTGGGAGGCCAAGGCGGGCGGATCACCTGAAGCCAGGAGTTTGAGACCAGCCTGGCCAACATGGTGAAACTCCACCTCTACTAAAAATACAAAAATCTGCCGGGCATGGTGGCAAGAGCCTGCAGTCCCAGCTACTTGAGAGGCTGAGGCAGTAGAATTGCTTGAACCCAGAGATGGAGGTTGCAGTGAGCTGAGATCACGCCACTGCACTCCAGCCTGGGTGGCAGAGTGAGACCGCATCTAAAAAATAAAATGAAATAACATAATGACAGTGAAACAGAGACAGCGCCCAAGAAATTGATTCATGCAGCAAGTAAAAGGCAGATTAATACAAAGGGCTTAGCCTGCAGTGCCAAACCCGTTTTTATGTGCGAGGGACTTTACTGAGAGGTCCCTAAACCTTAGAAGGGACTCTAACCCTCCTAAATCAGGCATCTGACCTCAGGGTCACTCAAGCATTCTTTCCTTTTATTAAGAGGGGCCTCTAACCCAATCCCATTATTTAACCCCACCACTTACCCAAAGTCATCCAATCAGTGCTGCAGCCTATTTCCTTTGGGTTAGAGGTTTCTTTAGTATCATCCCTTCCGTGGTTCACCAGAAAGATGTTACAGGACCCCAACACTTACGCAAAGGTAGCCAATGGGTCAGGGTTTCTGCACTATAGTCCCTTCTGTGGTCCCAGAAACGTGTTACAGGAAAGGGGTCCCGATCCAGACCCCAGGAGAGGGTTCTTGGATCTCACGCAAGAAAGAATTTAGGGCAAGTCTGCAGTGCAAAGCAAAAGCAAGTTTATTAAGAAAGCAAAGTGGTGAAAGGACAGCTACTCCATAGACAAAATAGGACGTTCCTGACATCCACCCTAGGTACAATGCTTGTATATCAGATGTGTCCTGCTACAAGGGTTTGTAATACATAATTAATTTTCTTAATTACTACATTTTGCGAGAACTGATATTATTATCTTTAAAGCAAAATTAGGAATGCCTTTGTTCTCCAGATATCAGGATATCTGGACACTCCGAAGTCTGAGTCTGTTTAGTAAACATTATTAATTTGTTCCCTTAACCATAAACATTTAGAGGCTAGGAATGCCCCAATGCAGCCCAGCAAGTCTCGGCCTCCTTTTTTTTTTTCTTTTTCTTTAAGACGGAGTCTTGCAGTCTCTCTCTGTCGCCCAGGCTGGAGTGCAGTGGCGCGATCTCAACTCACTGCAAGCTCTGCCTTCCGGGTTGACGCCATTCTCCTGCCTCAGCCTCCTGAGTAGCTGGGACTACAGGCGCCCGCCACCGCGCCGGGTATTTTTTGGCACTTTTAGTAGAGACAGGGTTTCACCATGTTAGCCAGGATGGTCTTGATCTCCTGACCTCGTGATCCGCCCACCTTGGCCTCCCAAGGTGCTGGGATTACAGGCGTGAGTCACCGCGCCCGGTTTCAGCCTCAATTTTGTAGCCCTCACTCAAAATGGAGTTCTCTGTGTGGAACCCCTCTGACATAACCACTGCAGGAACATACCAGGAAAAACCAAAAGATTTCACAGACCCTTTGAAAGAAGCAGATTGTTGCTGCAAACCCCATGACACAGCTGAAGAATTGTGAGTTCCCCAAAGTGTGAGAGAAAGAAAGTCTACCTTTGAATGCACATCCCCACTGGGGGACCTGAAAAGTCCAGATCAAGGGAAACGTATTTAACCTTACCTAGAGCTGAAATGAATTTAGGGAGCTGAGTGAAATATAAAAGAAGAAGCAAGAGAAAGAGCCTGTAGGCATTCCCAGCCCCCAGCTCAAGACCAAAGGAGTCATTCCTGACTTTATCTCACAAGGGTCTTTGCGAAAGGCAGCTAGCAGAATTAGGAAGGGGCCAAAAGAATAAAAAAGCTTTTAATGAACTGTGCAATAATTTTGACCGAGGATAAATGTTACTGCGCAGAGTCTGTAGGGGTAAATAGGAAGTGCAGATACAAGCACAGAAGCTGTCCAGCAAAAGGTGTGGGCAAGTGGGGAGGGGTGAAGCCTGAAAGCCTTTTTGGCTTTCTCAGCGGGAGGCATGTAGCCTGGGTCAAGATCTCAACTCTGCACGCTGGCTGCCTTGATATAAACTTCATGCTTTTGGCAGGACAGGGTGGGAATGGAATGAGACTGGCCTTGCTGGCTGCATGGGAGCTGGGTGAAGCCCCTCACTGCCAGCTTTGTCTCACTTTCTTGGTGCTCTGTATGGAGCAGCAAAGGCAGCCATAACTTCCCTTAAAACATAACTCCATTGGCTTGAGAACCACTTCTCCTCCAACAGTGACTGCAGCAAGCCACACCCACTGAGAGTCTGAGTTCAGACTGGTCTAATCCTGCCTCCCCCTGATGATTTTTCTCTACTCAACCTGGTAGCTGAAGGTGAAATAAAGTAACTTTTGGAAGATCTATGGTCCTACCCATCACCTGAGAATCCTGAACGGGTATCCTGGTTAACATAGAGCCAGTCTATACCCCCTTTCTACTACCACAGCTGGTGCTCTCCTGAAAGCACCACCATTTGGCTGGAGGCCAACTGACACAAGCCATGACAGCAACTCATAACAGAACAGCCCTGCTCCAAGGAAAAAACAAACAACAACAACAACTAATTCCACTACCTGTAACATCCTGGCTAACCAGAGTTCCTGAGTCTGTCCACATGACAAATTCACTGCTTGCATAACAAAGCACTTGAGAAAACCAATGCACTAAATAAAACTACAACCAAGGTCTCTCACACAGTCAATTTCACTTCCCTGCCACCTCCACTGAAGCAGGTGCTGGTATTCATGGCTGAGAGACCTGAAGACAGCTTACATCACAGGACACTTTGCAGACATTCCTCGATATCAGCCTGGAGCTGTGGAGCTCCATTGGGTTACTAGTCCCAGGAGAGCAGTAACAATCACTGTAGTCTGACTTGCAGAAAGCTCATCCCTAGGAAAAGTGAGAAAGCACCACATCAAGAAATCACTCCATGGGACAGAAGAATCTGAACCGGAGCCCTTGAGTCCAAGATCTTTCCACTGAAATAGTCTAGCCAAATGAGAAGAAACCAGAGAAGTAATTCCAGTATGACAAGACAAGGTTCTATAACACCCCCAGAATATTGCACTAGCTCTTCTGTAATCATTCCAAACCAAAAAGAAATGTCTGAGTTGCCAGAAAATAAATTGAGAAAGTTGATTATTAAGCTACTAGAACAGTAACCAGAGAAACAAGAAAACCAACTTAAAGAAATTTTAAAAATTAATACAAGATACGAATTTAAAAATTTCCAAAGAAATAAATGTTATAAATTAAAAAACAATCACCACTTCTGGAAATGAAAGATACACTTACAGAAATACAAAATAAACTGGAAAGTTTAAACAATAGACTACAACAAGTAGAAGAAAGAACTTCAGAGCTTGAAGAAAAGTCTTTCAGATTAAATCAGTCTGACAAAGACAAAGAAGAAAGAATCAACAAAATGAACAAAGCTTCCAAGAAAATTGGGATTATGTTAAATGACCAACCCTAGGAATAATTGGTGGTCCTGAAAAAAAACAAAAAGATAAATTTACATGTTTGGAAATTTTATTTGAGTGAATAATTGAGAAAAACTTCTCAGACCTTGCTAGTGATCTAGATATCACAAAAAATTTATCACAAAAGGATCATCACCTATTCACATAGCCATTAGGTTATCTAAATTCATGATGAAGAAAAGGATCATAAGAGCTGTGAGGAAAAACATCAGGTACCCTATAAACAAAACCTACCAGATTAACACAGATTACTCAGCAGAAACCCTACAAGAAAGAAGGGACTATGTTCCTGTCTTTAGCCTCCTTAAACAACACAGTTTTTAGCCAAGAATGTTGTATCCAGTTAGAGTAAGCTTCATAAATGAAAGCGAGATAAAGTCATTTTCAGAAAAACAAGTGTTGAGAGAATTTACAAGTACCAAGCCAGCAATAGAAGAAATGCTAAAAGAACTTCTAAATCTTGAAAGAAAACCTCAAAATACAGCAAAATAGTACCTCCTTAATGTATAAATCTCACAAGGCCTATAAAACAATAACAAAAAAACGCGAAGATATTCAGGCAACAGCTAACCTGATGAATACAGCAGTACCTCACATCTGAAAACTAACATTAAATGTCAATAACCTAAATGCTCTCTACTTAAAAGATGCAGAGTGGCAGAATAAATAAAAATTTACAGCAGGGCACGGTGGCTCATGCCTGTAATCCCAGCACTTTGGGAGGCCGAGGTGGGTGGTTCACCTGAGGTCAGGAGTTCAAGACCAGCCTGGCCACCATGGTGAAACCCCATCTCTACTAAAATAGAAAAATTAGACAGGTGTGGTGGCGTGCACCTATAATCCCAGCTACTCAGGGTGCTGAGGCAGTAGAATTGCTTGAACCTGAGAGGCAAAAGTTGCAGTGAGCTAAGATCATGCCACTGCACTCCAGTCTGGGCAACAAGAGTGACACTCCATCTCAAAAGAAAGAAAAAAATAATTAACAACCAAGCATCTACTGTCTTTAAGAGACTTGCCTAACAAAAACTTAAATAAACTTAAGGCAAAGAAGTGGAAAAAGATATTCTGTGCAAATGGAAACAAAAAGTAAGAAGGAGTAGCTATTCTCATAGCAGACAAAACAGACAATGGTAAACAAAACAAAATGAAACAAAAAAACAAAGAATAACATTATATAATAATAAAAGAACTGGTCCAACAGGAAGCCATCACAATTCTAAATCCATATGCACCTAACACTGGAGCTCCCAGATTTATAAAATAATATCTGCTAGGCAAAAGAAAGGAGATAGAAAGCAACAAAATAATAATGGGGTACTTTAATATCCCACTGACAATACTAGAAAGGTCATCTAGACAGAAAGTCAACAAAGATACAATAAATTTAAACTGTACACTAGAATAAATTGACTTAACAGATATTTACAAAACATTCTACTCAACAACTGCAGAATATACATTCTATTTATTAGCACATAAAAATTATCCAAAATAGACCATATAATAGGCTACAAAATAAGTCTCACCAATTTTAAGAAAATCAAAATTATATCAAGTATTCTCTCAGGCCACATTGGAATGAAACTGGGAATCAATTCCAAAATGAATCCTCAAATGCATTGAAATTACATAACATGCTCTTGAATAATTTTTTCATCAACAATGAAATCAAGATGGAAGTTTAAAATTTTTTATAACCAAACAATAGTAGTGACACAACCTATCAAAACCTCCGGAATACAGCAGAAGTGGTGCTAAGAGGAAAGTTCATAGCATTAAATGCCTACATCAAAAGGTCTGAAAGGGCACAAATAGAAAATCTAACCTCACACCTCAGGGAACTAGAGAAACAAGAACAAACCAAACCCAAACCCAGCAAAAAACAAACAAACAAAAAGCAATAATCAGAGAATTAACATAATTGAAAATTTAAATAACACAAAAGACAAATGAAACAAAAAGCTTGTTTTTTAAAAGATAACCAAAATTAATAGACCATTAGTGAGATTAACCAAGAAAAGAAGAAAGAGAGAAGATCTAAATAAGCTCAATTAGAAACAAAATGGGAGATATTACAACTAGTACCACAGAAATACAAAAGATAATCCATGGCTACTATGAATACTTTTACATGCACAAACTAGAAAACCTAGAGGAGTTGGATAAATTCCTGGAAATGTACAACCCTCTTGGATTAAACCAGAAAGAAATAGAAACTCTCCATAGACCAGTAATGAGTAGTGAGATTGAAACAATAATAAAAAATTGCCAAAAAAAAAAAAAAAAAGGTCCAGGACCAGATGGATTCACAGCTGAATTCTATGAGGATTCAAGGAAGAACTGGTACTAACCCAAATAAAACTATTTCAAAAATAGAGAAACAGGATATCTTTCCTAAATCATTTCATGAAGCCAGTATCACCCTAATACCAAAACCAGGAAAGAACATAGCACAAAACTGCACACTAATATTCCTGATGAACATAGATGCAAAAATTCTTAATAAAATACTAGCTAACCAAATACAACAGCATATCAAATAATAATACACCATGATCAGGTGCATTTTATACCAGGGATGGAGGGATGGTTTAACATATGTAAGTCAATAAATGTGATACATCACATAAGCAGAATTAAAAACAAAAACCACATGATCATCTCAATAGATGCAGAATAATATTTGTTTTTCCTTCACATGAAATCTCTGTCACCTGGGCTGCAGTGCAGTGACATGATCTCGGCTCACTGAAACTTCTGCCTCCGGGGTTCAAGCGATTCTCATGCCTCGGCCTCCCAAGTAGCTAAAATTACAGGTGTTCACCACTACACTCAGCTAATTTTTTGTAATTTGGTAAAGAAGGAGTTTTACCATATTGCCCAGGCTGGTTGAACTCCTGAGCTCAGACAACTCACCAGCCTCGGCCTCCCAAACTGCTAGGATTACACGCATGAGCCACCACACTCAGACCAGAAAAACATTTTAAAAATCCAGCATCTTTTTATGATTGAAACCCTCAGCAAAATTGGCACAGGGGGTACATACCTTAAGGTAATAAAAGCCATCTATGACAAATCCACAGCCAACATTATACTGAATGAAGAAAAATTAAAACGTTCTTCTTGACAAGTGGAACAAGACAAGAATGGTCACTTACAACACTTCTATTCAACATAGTGCTGGAAGTCCTAGCTGGAGCAATTAGACAATAAATTTAAAAATAAATAAATAAATTGCATTCAAATCTGTAAAGAGGAAGTCAAACTGTCACTGTTTTCTGAATTTATGATTTTATACCTAGAAAACCCTAGAGATTTCTTAAAAAGCTTCTAGATCTAATGAATAAATTCAGTAAACTTTTAGAATACAAAATCAATGTACACAAATCAGCACCACTGCTAAACACCAACCACTACCAAGCTGAAAATTGAATCAAGAACTCAACCCTTTGCAAAAATCTGAAAAAAAAAAAAAATTAGAAATATACCTAACCAAGGAGGTGAAATACATCTACAAAGAAAATTACAAAACACTGCTTAAAGAAACCATAGATATCACAATCAAATGGAAACATATCCCATGCTCATGGATAGGTAGTGTCAATATTGTAAAAATGACCATACTGACAAAAGCATTCTACAAGTCAGTTTTCATCAAAATACCACCATCATTCTTCACAGAACTAGAAAAAAATCCTAAAATTCATATAGAGCCTTAAAAAAGCCCACATAGCCAAAGCAAGACTAAGCAAAAAGTAAAAAATTAGAGGCATCACATGACCTAACTTCAAACTACACTACCAGGCTGTAGTTACCAAAACAACATGCTACTGGTATGAAAGTAGACACACAGACAAATAGAACAGAATAGTGAACTCAAAAATAAAGCCAAATACTTTCAGCCAACTGATCTTTGAGAAAGTAAATCAATACATAAGGTAGGAAAAGGACACCCTATTCAACAAATGCTCTTGGGATAATTGGCAAACCACATGTGGAAGAATAAAACTGAATCTTCATCTCTTACCTTATACAAAAATTAATTCCATATGGAGAAAAGATTTAAATCTAAAACTTGAAACTGTAAACATTGTAGAAGCTAACATCAGAAAAACTCTTGTAGACATTGGCTTGGGCAAATAGTGCATGACCAAGAACCCACAAGCAAATAAAACAAAAACAAAGAAAAATAAAATGGGACTTAATTAAACCAGAAACCTTCTTGACTACAACAGAAATAATCAGCAGAGTAAACTTACAACCCACCAAGTGGGAGAAAATCTTCACAGTCTATGCATCCAACAAAAGACAAATATTCTGAATCTACAAGGATCTCAAAAGAATCAGAAAAAAAAAAAAAAAAAAAATCCCATGAAACAGTAAGCTAAAAACATGAATAAACAATTCTCAAAAGGAGATATACAAATGGCCAACAAACATATAAAAACATGCTAAACATCACTAGTTATCAGGGAAATGCAAATCAAAACCACAATGTGATACCACCTTACTCCTACAAGAATGGTCTTAATTTAAAAATTTAAAAATGCCAGATGTTGACAAGAATGTGGTGAAACAAAAGCACTTTTACACTGCTGGTGGGAATGTAAACTAGTACAACCACTATAAAAGAAAAAACAGAATGAAGATTTTTTAAAGAACTAAAGGAGGCCGGGTGCGGTAGCTCAAGCCTGTAATCCCGCACTTTGGGAGGCCCATACGGGCAGATCACGAGTTCAGGAGATGGAGACCATCCTGGCTAACACGGTGAAACCCCGTCTCTACTAAAAAAAAGAAAAAAATACAAAAAACTAGCCGGGCGAGGTAGCGGGCGCCTGTAGTCCCAGCTACTCAGGAGGCTGAGGCAGGAGAATGGCGTAAACCCGGGAGGCGGAGCTTGCAGTGAGCTGAGATCAGGCCACTGCACTCCAGCCTGGGCGACAGAGCGTGACTCCATCTCAAAAAAAAAAAAAAAAAAAAAAAAGAACTAAAGGTAGGGCTGGGCCTGGTGGCTGACGGCTGTCATCCCAGCCCTTTAGGAGACTGAGGCAGGTGGATCAGGAGGTCAGGAGTTCAAGACCAGCCTGGCCAAGATGGCGAAACCCTGTCTCTACTAAAAATACAGAAAAAATTAGCTGGGCGTGGTGGCAGGCGCCTGTGATCCCAGGTACTTTGGAGGCTGAGGCAGGAGAATCCCTTGAACCCCGGCGGCAGAGGTTGCAGTGAGCCAAGATCATGCCACTGCACTCCAGCCTGGGTGACAGAGTGAGAATCTGTCTCAAAACAAAAACAAAAACAAACAAACAAACAAAAACTAAAACCTAAAGGTAGAACTATCATTTGATACAGCAATACCACTACTCGTTATCTACACACAGAAAAAGAAATCATTATATTAAAAAGACACATGCACACACATGTTTATAGCAGCACAATTTGCAACTGTAAAAATACAGAACCAGCCTAAATGCCTATCATCCAATGAGTGGATAAAGAAATGTGATATATATGTGTGCATATATATCACTATATATATACATATATATATACACACATACACAAACAATGGAATACTACTCAGTCAAAAAAGGAACAAAATATTGGCATTTGAAGCAACCTGGATGAAGTTGGAGACAATTATTCTAAGTGAAGTAACTCAGGAATGAAAAACCAAATATTGTATGTTCTCACTCATAGTGGGAGCTAAGCTCTTATGCAAAGGTGTAAGAATTATACACAGGACTCTGGGGACTCAGGTGGAAGGGCGGACATAAATTCAATGTTAAATGTGAACTCATGGAGAACCTAGACAGCCAACAGGCACTTGTTCATTCCTGAGTTTGGAGGGGCCCTTCTGAATTGTGAGATGATGTACCCAAGGTTAAAGGCCCTGAAGTGTTGCTGAAGGACATGTTGACTCTCATACTTGGGCCAGGAATATGTCACAATATTTTCTGAGGGCAGGGACCAGACAGGAGTGTCACATCACCTGAATACTCAGTCGGGAATATGTTACAATTTTCTCCTGACAGCAGGACACAGGCAGCAGAGTCAAATCACCTGGATGCTGAGCCCAGCAATAGGTAACAATGCTCTCTGTGGTTCAAGGCCCAGGCAGGAGAGACACATTACCTGGTACCTAGGCTTAGTGATAAGTCCCAATTTTTCCTGTGGGCACAGTGCAGGGAAAAATGGAGAGTTGCATCTCTTAGGTGATTGATGTAGAGATATGTCACAAGGCCCTCTGTAGAAAGGGCCCAGGCGAGGGCCTCCCATTTTATATATGTTGGGCCTAGTAATATGTCCTATTGTGCAAAATATTCTGGGCCTAGGTAAAAGAAAAAAGTCACATAACCTGAATGCAGAACTTAGCAGTATGTCACGATGCACCCTGTGGGCAGCGCAAAGGCAAGAAAAAAGACTTACATTACCTTTATTCCTGATTTAAAATCCAATGTCTTGTAAGAGAATATTGACTAATGCAAAAATACATATAGGCCGGGCGCGGTGGCTCAAGCCTGTAATCCCAGCACTTTGGGAGGCCGAGACGGGCGGATCACGAGGTCAGGAGATCGAGACCATCCTGGCTAACACGGTGAAACCCCGTCTCTACTAAAAAATACAAAAAACTAGCCGGGCGAGGTGGCGGGTGCCTGTAGTCCCAGCTACTCGGGAGGCTGAGGCAGGAGAATGGTGTAAACCCGGGAGGCGGAGCTTGCAGTGAGCTGAGATCCGGCCACTGCACTCCAGCCTGGACCACAAAGCGAGACTCTGTCTCAAAAAAAAAAAAAAAAAAAAAAAAATACATATAGACATAACCGTCAGGCCTCTGAGCTCAAGCCAAGCCATCGCATCCCCTGTGACTTGCACGTATAGGCCTGTGACTTGCACGTCCGCATCCCCTGTGACTTGCACGTATAGGCCTGTGACTTGCACGTCCGCATCCCCTGTGACTTGCATGTATACGCCCAGATGGCCTGAAGTGAAAATGCCCTGCCCCACCTTAACTGATGACATTCCACCACAAAAGAAGTGAAAATGGCCGGTCCTTGCCTTAAGCGATGACATTACCTTGTGAAATTCCTTTTCCTGGCTCATCCTGGCTCATCCTGGCTCAAAAAACTCCCCTACTGAGCACCTTGTGACTCCCACTCCTGCCCGCCAGAGAACAACCCCCCCTTTGACTGTAATTTTCCTTTACCTACCCAAATCCTATAAAACAGCCCCACCCTTATCTCCCTTCGCTGACTCTCTTTTCGGACTCAGCCCGCCTGCACCCAGGTGATTAAAAAGCTTTATTGCTCACACAAAGCCTGTTTGATAGTCTCTTCACATGGACGCGCATAACAATAACCACAGACTGACCATTAGGGCCAAGTCCAAATAGCAAAATAAGTTTGCCTTTAATCTATTTTCTCCATATCTAAACATTGGAGGTTAAGACTGTGGACAGATCTGAAGATAGAGTTTTCTTGTTTTGTGGCTTCATCATTCTTTGTTCACTGTCTGATGTTTGGAATTAAGGTGAGCAACAGGGGGGCAGCAGTGGTTAATAAAATAACCAGAGGTAACCACAGGTCGACCTGTGGTTATTTTATTCTATCTGTCTTCTGTTCTTTCTATGGTCACTAACTGTTTCTTCCTTGGAATTGAAGAGAGATGTTGGTAGAGAGAAGCTGTCCATTCACCTCTGGCAAAAAAGGGATGTTCAGGCTCTTCACTCCCCTGACATCAGAGCTGCACTTTAATGTGGCAGCTATTGGCCACGTGTGGCTACTGGGTGCCTGGAATGTGGCTGGTCTGAATTGCAATGTGTTAGAAAGGTAAAATACAGTTATTTTCAAAGATTTAGTTCCACATATATGTGTGTGTGGTGTGGTGTGTGTGTGTATATATATATATATGTGTTTCATTAATAATTTCATATTGCTCCCATATTAAAATAATACTTTGGATATATTGGGTTAATTAAATTGTTACAATCAATTCCATTTGTTTTTTTCTTTTTAAAATTTGACTACTAGAAAATTTAAAATTCACATGTGGCTCACATTTTATTTGAGGATTGCTTCTTTTTAAAATTCTCGGGCTGCCTACTCAAAGGACCAGAAGCCAGGAAGGTCATAAAATCTGAAATTCTAAAATAATAATTATTATATTATTTTTATTTGTGAGTAGCCATATATCATTTACAAGTGTATATGACCTTATACACAAGGTTAAATACAAATACCCTCTGGGATGGGCCGGGCTCAGCTAAAAGAGGAAGCCCTGGCTGAAAAGGCTGCAGCGTAGGCTGTCACTCTGCATTCAGCCCAGTGTCTGATCACATCTTCTGTCACTCAGGGCCTGAAGGGTCAGGACCTTAAACGTTGTCCAATCAGGCACGCTGGGCTGGGAACCGTCCAATCAGGCACGCAGCTGGAGCAGACAAGATGGCTTCCGGGATTTGGCGGCGCCTTTGTCTCTGGCTGCAGCCGGAGCTCCAGGTTTCGCCTTCACTGCTCTGTGTCCTCCGCTCCTAGAGGTCCAGCCTCAGTGGGCCTGTGACCTGCGGAAACTGGGAGATCCACAGCTAAGACTCCAGGACCC
Organism: Macaca thibetana thibetana; assembly: GCF_024542745.1. Classification (NCBI taxonomy): domain Eukaryota; kingdom Metazoa; phylum Chordata; class Mammalia; order Primates; family Cercopithecidae; genus Macaca; species Macaca thibetana. The sequence continues at coordinate 1,390,230 of NC_065596.1, forward strand.
CCTGGAAGCCTAGAAATGGTGAGCGTTCCGGGTGCGACACCCCCAGAGGTGGAAGGGGCTGGTTGGAACCGGTGGGAAGTGGCTATAGCGGGACTCAGGCCTCCCGGCAGTCAGCTCCACAATCTGCACCCCGAGTTCTTCCCCAGCTCGGCCTCAGTCCCCTGCAGCCATAAAATGGCGGCGCCCTGACAGCCAGGCCCCGGGGCGTCCGTCTCTTCTCTGCGTAGTGACTGTGCCCTGGCCTGTAGCCCTCTCTGGCAGCTCTGTACCCGCAGTGCCGCATCTCTCTCAGATTGTGCAGGGATCACGGGACGGGCGGCACGGGAGAATCCTGACTCAGGGTGCGGGTTCATTAATGGGAACAGTTTTCGTCCATGGGGTTCCCAGTTCCTATTTTCTCCTATTAAAATTTTATGGGAGGGCCGGGCGCGGTGGCTCACGTCAGTAATCCCAGCACTTTGAGAGACCGAGGCAGGTGGATCACCTGAGGTCAGGAGTTCAAGACCAGTTTGACCAACATGGTGAAACCCCGTTTCTACTAAAAATCCAAAATTAGCCGGGCGTGGCGGCACATGCCTGTAATCCCAGATACTCGGAAGGCTGAGGCAGTAGAATCGCTTGAACCCGGGAGGTGGCGGTTGCGGTGAGCCGAGATGGCGCTATTGCACTCCAGCCTGGGCAACAAGAGCGAAACTCCGTCTCAAAAAATAAGTAAGTAAATAAATAAATAAATAAATAATAGGGGTCACCACAAAAATATTGTAGAATTTAATCAAAGATTGAATCAAAAATTGTGGAGCACTCAGCTGTGGTTTGTAGCTTGTGACTTATGAGAGCGACTTGAAAGACTTTTAAAGGTACATGATGAAGAAAACCAAATTAAATAATTGGTTAGGTACAGTTCATAGTTACTTGATTTGTACGATTAAGGTGGACATTTCCTGGTTATGTAATCAGAGGTTAATTGGCAGTTTATGATTGATTAAGCCTAAATTTTGTTTCCGTCAGTCCAGTAATTTACAAAAAAAAAGCATTTGAGTTAGGGTTTTTAAAAAGTAGGAACCCAGGGACTAGAGTAACCTCAGTCTCATTACCTGCTACTTAGTTATTTTAACACTCCACAGGGGACTGATTTTCCCCTGCATTTTTCCGCAGTTCTCTCAAGCTGGGTCTCAAGCCTACCCCTCACATCCCATTCCTCCAGACTAACTATGACTTGTAGTAAAATACTAAATTTCCAGTTTCTTCTCACATTGTCAAATGCCACTTTCCCCTTTCTAATTCACATTATCAATTATTTGTCTTTTACACTTTAGATACTGTATTCTAACCATTTTTTGACATTGGCACTAAAAAAATCGTTTTCTGTTTGAAAATTTTTTTTTTTTTTTTTTTTTTTTTGAGGCGGAGTCTCGCTCTGCCGCCCAGGTTGGAGTGCAGTGGCCGGATCTCAGCTCACTGCAAGCTCCGCCTCCCAGGTTTACGCCATTCTCCTGCCTCAGTCTCCCGAGTAGCTGGGACTACAGGCGCCCGCCACCTCGCCCGGCTAGTTTTTTGTATTTTTAGTAGAGACGGGGTTTCACCGTGTTAGCCAGGATGGTCTCGATCTCCTGATCTCGTGATCCGCCCGTCTTGGCCTCCCAAAGTGCTGGGATTACAGGCTTGAGCCACCGCGCCTGGCTGAAAATATTTTTTTATGAGAAGAAAAAGAAGAACAATCCCCTGACACTGTATTGTAAAAAAATCTTTTCGCCTCATTTTAAAAAATCTTCTCTAGGCACAGAGATAGTATCAGAATATTTTTGGGTCAAGATTTCCCTTTGGAAACTTTATGGGTGATGTGGCCTCAGCCACCCTTCAATTTTTTCTAGTTCTGGGCTTCAGTAGTTTCTGTGAATAAACCAATATACCTCCCATGGCTATGTCTGCTTGAGTGTCTAGTGAATATAATCTACTGGGTTGTTTTCTTTCATAAAACAACCTGAGGTATGGAGTGTAGCCTCTCAGTGGAGCAGATGGATGCCCTTGGACTGATAGGACTCTCACCTGCGCTCTTCCTTTGAAAAACTAACCCTTGCCTGCACGGTGATGCATTCCTGTAATTCCAGCACTTTGGGAGTCTGAGGCAGTGGATCGCCTGAGGTCAGGAGTTCGTGACCAGCCTGACTAACATGGTGAAACCCCGTCTCTACTAAATACAAAAAAATTAACTGGGCCTAGCGGTGCATGCCTGTAATCAGAGCTACTTGGGAGGCTGAGCCAGGAGAATCGCTTGTACCTGGGAGGTGGAGGTTGCAGTGAGCCGAGATCGCGCCATTGAACTAAAGCATGGGCACCAAGAGCGAAACTCCATCTCAAAAAAAGAAAAAATAACCCTTGAGACATTAAGATTGCCTTTACTCAACC